>NW_016690234.1:847488-854633 GCF_001604755.1 Lepidothrix coronata | reverse complement strand
CCACCACCTCCTGCAACTCAATATTCTCTCAAAGCCTCCAAGAGCCAAAAGTTACACTTGAAAAGTGCTTTTAAGCCTGCTGGAAAAAACTGTGCGATTATTCTTGCTAACAGCACTTCCAACACCAGAGGTGTCTTCTCCTCCCAGGTGGTGACAGTCCATCCACTCAGGGTTCCAGAGCTGCAGATCCAGGAGCCACCAGCCACAGCTCCTGAGGGCCCATCTCCACCTTCAGATCCTGTTTGCACCACCACTGTTCAAAATGGGAACCAGCCACAGGAAGTTTTCTGTGGCACTGGATTTAAGCAGGACCATCTTTGCTGGCTGGAAGAGAAGTTTCTCATCCCAGTTTTTTGGGATATGGTTCCTCTTGGCTGCACTGAAGGAACTTGATGTTTTCTGCCCAACCAGTCCACAGGGACATGTATTAAATCTGACAATATCTGGTGGAAAAGAATCCGAGGTCCAGCGTGAACCTTTTGCTGCCTCCAGAGAGATGAAGGGAGGCAAAGTGGTGGGAGGGGGAGCTTTTCCTATCCAAAAACTAATGTTTTGACTCCATTCCATTCAGAAGAGGAAAAAAAAACCCAACAGCAAAGAACAAACCCTCCTACTAAAAAGTCTTGTTTTCATTCCTTTGTGGAAATCAACCATAGTTTAAACTTCTATTTTTGTACAAAGCAGATTTTTGTTTTCTGGTCATTTATAACTTGCCCTCCACAATCATCTCCCATCCCCAAAGTGCAGGTGACACCAAGGGGAGTCTCCAGCACAAGGGATTCCAGAGTCAGGAAGGGTTTTATTTTCCACCTGTCCCTCCAGCCCAAGGGATGAGTTATTTCCATAAGGACATGAGAAACTCTGACTACAAAGACAACTCACAAATATTTTTAGCCTCTATAAAGACAAAAAAAATTGAAGGATAACCTGTCCTCTCTCCCTGCAACTTCACCTTACAAAACTGGGATCCAGCTCCATCCCATCTGAGCTTCCCACTCTCCTCCCTCTCCCAGGGCCACAAGTTTTTGGGGAAGATGCAGGTTTTGACCCTGAGGAGCTCCTGCATGAGCCACAGTACAGCAGCTGCAAGACCTGGGTCAAAGAAAGGCAAGAAAATGGGCACGAGGGCGGAAGAAATGACATTATTCCTCAATTTTAGCAATTTTACAGCAGCTGGGTGTGCACATCTGGGGGTCAATTCTGCCACAGCCACATGGCTTTTAAATCCCTCCAGGGATGGAGGATCCACCACTGCCTGTGCCAGGGCTGGACAACCCTTCTGGGAAACAATTTATCCCAACGTCCAACCTAAACCTCCCCTGGCACAGCTTGAGGCCATTCCCTCTTGTCCTATCTCTTTTATTTGAGAGAAGACACCAATTTATGATCTACATTATAAATGAACAAGAACACAAGCCCTGAAGGGGTAACACCCCCCTCCAGCCGCTCTCTGCCCCCCAAAAGCAATGAAGAAGTGGTCGCACCCACACTCCCATCCTGTGCTTAGCAAATTTTTCCCATTTGCATCAATTTTATATCCATTTTGCTGGTTTTATTACCCATATCTCTGACCCATTATCTTCTCCAGAGCCTGCAGTCTCTCCCTGGATGAGCCATTTATCTCCAAACCCAAATAAAGAACATTTTTAGGCTGTGCCATTGCATGGGAAAGATGCACTTTAAGTTAACAGCTTGAATTAACAAGGCAGTAAAACTTAAAATGACCTTCTTTGTAGTTCTTGGCATGAGAGGAAGCATCAAGTCCTCCTTTTTTTTGTTAGAATGGCAGAAGATGGTGAATAGAGCACTGCTTATGGTATCAAGTGATCCATTTCAGTTTTACTCTTTAACAAATAGAAGACAAAACCCCTCCTTTTCTTTCCTAAAAGGCCTCCTCTCAGACAGGCTTTTACTGACTGATAAACAGGGTAATTATATTTTAACCAGGCTGCCCACAAAGAATCAGTATTCAAACCACCCCCTGTATCCTTCTCAGCTCAAAAGGCTTTGCAGGGACAATCAGGGAAAATGGAGAAACTATTAAAATCACATTTCAACAGGATCATAGTGTTTCTCAGGGCAGGTCCATTAAAGAGATGGACTGATACCTCCATGTCCTGTCAGGATTGGGTTCCTCTACTTAGAGGAAATGGCATGTTCATTTTCCAGGACTGTGCTGCAACCTAATTCTGAATAAACTTCATATTTCCTCCACCTGGGAGCTCAAACCAAATCCCCACCTGAGCCAGCAGATGTGCCCCCACATCCCTGTGGAGCAAAGCCTGGCAGCACCCACTCACCCACTGCCCCAGAGCATCACTCTGGGCCTTTTGGTCACTGCTCCTACACATCCCAAGGGCAGTTCGAGCTCAGCATGGGGAAATGGAGCCCAGCATCCCTCTGGAGGGGCTATCAGGACTTTGAACCACACAGGAGCAGCCCCTGCTCCAGCCTGGTCCTCTGATCCAGCCCATCTTTCCAGCTGTTGATGCTGCCCTTTATTTATCACCCAGTGATCTCTCCAAGCACTTCAAGTATTAATACATTCAGTTTTCAGGTCCCAGTGCAGGACATATCCCCCATCACACCCATCTCACAGACAAGGAGAACGTTAAATCCTGGGCTACAGCCACATTTCACTCCATAACACAAGTGAGGACATCAGCCCCAGCGACATCACTGAGTCCCACCACCCCCTCAGAGGCACCAGGACATTTCTGCCTCCAGTCAAGCCCATGCACTCTCCAATACCAGCATGCCCTTGACCAAAGACAGGATTTGGATTTTTCCCCCTAAGGATTGTTTTACTTCCAGTTGTGAAGGAAATACATGCCCTGGAGACAGAGCAGCACAGGCTCAGCACACTTTCCCAGTTAGAAAACCAAACCAATCATTCTCATCTTCAAAAAGCACTTTCGGGTGACAACCACAGCACAGAGTTTGATGCACCCCTGGGCTGCAGAGTTCCTGCTTCCCCTTTCCATGGCTCCCACAAAACCAGCAGCTCCCCATTCCAGTGCTGTCCCACTGCTTCCCTCCTCCTCTCAGCAGCAGACCCTGAAGGAACAGGAAACTTCTACAGGAGCTTAATGGAAAGTAGCTCCTGAGAAAACAGCTTTTTTCCTAGGAAAACATATCCAAGCACAGATATAAGCACTTGCTGCAGAGGTTCAAGAGTGCAGCCAAAAATGCCAGGAACCCTAAATCATGCTTTTAAAACTCTTCAAATACCTGACAGGTGAAGGCAAGTCTAAACTGAATCAACACAAAGGCTCTCAAAAAAATAAAATAAAATATTTAAAGAAATAAATAAATCACAGCTCAGCTGTTGTTTAATCCTACAAACATTTAGGCCCTCCGGACACTTAAAGCAACTCTAAAGATCTCCAGGTACACAATATTCCACTTCCAGGCAGGTAGGATGAATTTTATTCAAGAGAACTCTGCAACTCAGCTCCTATTTCCAGACTTAATCAAGTCATAATGATGGAGGAGACACGCAGGGAATAAGGATTTCCCACATCCCTGTGCCCTCCTGCCAAGGATAAAATACAGACATGCATGAACCGAGAGACAAGCATGGATTTGGTATTTCACACCCTCCTTCCCTCCTTTTTCTCTTCTATTTATGAAAATTCCCTTTGAAACAGGAAGTCAAGATTCAGGACATCCTGAGAAGGATCCCAAAAAGGCATGTGGCAGTTTTTTCTTTAATTAGACCCAAAAGTGAAGGCACCTGTTTAGCCCAAGGGGCTTCATTACTTAATTGTCTGTGAGGAGTTGGGTAGTGATGCTCCCAAGTGATTCCAGCTGTGAGGAGAAGACTCTCAGCTGGGTAGGGAAGGCAAAAGAAACTTTTAAACAAAAGCGAGGAAAACATCACAGCTTCTACTCCAAAGCCCATTAAATCCACGAGAATCTTTCAGGCAGCTTCCAAAGATTTTGGATCAGCCCCAGAAGCTGCTTCTCATCCACAATTCACAATGACTTTACTAGAGAGGGAACAAAAAGCCTTTTTGTTCACATTTTCCAGATGTGGAAACTGAGGAACATGGAAAGCTGGTGCAGAGCAGGTCAGGGTGGCAGAGCCTGAGACAGGATCACTCCTGCTCCCCCACAAAACACAAGAGTGGAGGGGAGACATCCAACCAAACCCATCCCTGCCCCAGAGAGCAGGAAGGGTTTGAACTTGTTTTCTCATTGCAACACAAAAAAGACAATTTTTAGTGGCAGAAAGTTGTCTCTCTCCAAGGGAGAGCAGAGAAGCAGAGGGTGATGTGGTAGATATCAGAGACATCACAGAATTAAGATTCCAGGGGGCACTGCCCTCAGCCAAGTTTATGGATCATGAGGAAAACAGCAACATCCACTACAATAAAAGCAAAACATTTGATACATCCACCTGGCAGCACTTAAAAATGACAAAAAGGGGGTTATAAGAAATAACAGACATACCTTTTGCTGACACTGAAGAGCACAGGACCAAGATGGAAGAGGTTTGGGCAGAAATGGAAAGGAAAAGCAAGAGCTGTTTTGCTCCAAGGTAATACACCTCTGAACCAGGGATAGTTTCTACAGTCTGAGGCTTCACAGCCCCAGGGCTGAGACACTGGCACCAAACACTACTCAGAACAAGAGGGGGAAGGAGCAGGACGAGCTTTGCATCCGAGACAGCTCTAATCTCCCCTAACTCAGAGCAGCAGCACAGTAGCACAGCTGAACCAAGAGGGAGCGAAACCAAACCACAGCTCAGCCTCCCACCCACACACACACCACGAAATCACAACCCATTAGACTCAAATCAAGGCAATTTGGGGACAAAGAGGAGAGAAACACCTCACTAACCTGCTCAGGAAAGAAAGGATGACACTGGAAGATGCCCAGAGCTCCAGCCAGGTCCCAGGAGAGGTGACAAAATTTCAAAGCATAGCACCTTGAAGCCCAAAATCCCGGGGTTCAGGAAGACCTGTGCAGACTCCCAGGAAGCAGAGAACTATCCTCCAACTCCCTTACTGCCCTTAGCAAGTTATTAAATTAAAAATAAACCCTTAGCTCCAGGCAGCACCTCCACCAGAAATCCACCCCAGAGAGGGGAACCAGCACTTATGGGTAATTTTAAACCCACTGCCAGGTGGGGAAAATGGGCTGGGCTGGGCTCTCCCATTCCATTAATCTCCTCCAGCTGCCCACAGATGCTGATGGTCCCACCTGGGCAGCTCTGAGCTCTCAGAGGGGAGTCAGGCAAGGGCAGCACCCAGGAAAGGGCTGGTGCCTCCTGCATTGCTCATCCCTATGGACTCCTCTCCTGGGAATCATTTCAGGACTTGTCCTTCAGTGCTCCCTGTTTGTTCTTCACATGGATGATTCCCTCCCTCATCATTCCCCTGGGAGCCCTGAGCACATCAGAGCAGCTCCCACAGCCCTTCGCCCACCAGGCAAACCAGGAGTGAGGGGCTTGACAAACAGTTCTGGTTCAGAGGGGTAAAAGGTCCATCTGTCCTTCCAGAGTGACCCTGAACAACAGTCCAGGATGCAAGAGGGACAGAGCTACACTTGGCTTTTCAGTCATGGACTAAAGGAAAGGGAGACAAGTCAAAGGCAGGTTGGACAGGGCTTGGAGCAACCTAGGATAGTGGAAGATGTGCCTGCCCATGGCAGGGGGTGGGACTGGGTGGGCTTTAAGGTCCCTTCTAACCCCAACCATTCTGTGATTCCATGATCTCTGACTCCAGATACACTTACAACAGGTATCAGTGCCTTGGGACTGATAGGAATTCCCAAAATCCAACCCTACCCCCACCTTCCCCCTGAGTTACACTGCCATCACTCCTGATTTGGGGATGGAGGGGGGAAGTTGAGCACAGACTTGTGAATGTGGCAGTGTTTCAACAACACAAAAGCTGCAGAGTTGAGAAACTGAGGGTTAATTTTCCACTGGAAAAGGGAGAGGAGAGCTCAGCCATGGGAATGTACAGAAAGGCAGCCCTGGCAGCTCTGGCTGTGTTGTTCCCCATCCCAAGCTTCTCTCCAAATCCAAGTGCTTTGAAGCACAGGAATACACACTTATTAACTTGTAGTAATTACTGCTTAAACTCCAGGACTCAATGTATAGGGTTGCAGAGAGAACTTCAAAATGACAGCAAAGTGCTGCTTAAACTAAAACCCAAAACAAACCAGGGGGAGGGAGAGTGAAAAAAGGGAAAGAACCCCACATTTATTAGACATATGAGCCCTCATAATTCTGAACCAACCTTGGGAGGTTGGAAGCCTGGTCCCAATTTATTAAAAGCAAGGGCCAGCAGTGCTGAGAGTGAGCTAAAAACATGCAGAACAGAAGATGAAATATACTGAGCTACTGGATATGGTAGTAAATCCTTCACTTTGTTAATTAATTAGTTTTCATGCTAAAGGTGAGGTCAGATGTACACAGAGCCCATGGAGTGAGTCTAAATGATTTCTGTGATCAAAAGCTCCATCTTTTAGGCTTGCAGCCTAAATAAGCCAATTTTTCTCTTTTTTTAACCAACCAATGGTCTGGTTAAAGCTTTGCTCAAGGGACACACTGGTCCTGCCTTGTACTAAGCCCAGCCTGTGCAGGTGAGCTTTGCAAACAGCATCTCCCACAGAGCCAGGCTGCACTCAGAAATTATCCTGTTTTCTGGGGGGTTTCTGTTTTGTTGTTTGTTTTTTTTTCTCAAAAAGAAGGAAAAATGGAGACTGATGAATGTGGTTGTGTCTCAAGCATTTCCTACCAGCACTGGGTTGGTGCTGGAGGAGCTCTGCCACGACTTCTCCCCCATGCAAGGTCAAAAAGCATTCCCCACCTCCCAGACCGGTGGTATTGCTTGGATTCACCCTGCTGATGGAGCACAGCCCCACCTTATAAAGCCCCTTCTCTGCAGGGCCCTGTCTTTGCCACAAATCCTGTCCTTTCCTGCCAAAGCCATGCACAGGGAACAGGAATGTTCCTCCTTTATCTTCTTCCACCTGCACTTCATCTTCTCCTGGGATAAGTGGGAAAGCAGCAGCCTGTGTTCTGTGAGAGATGAGAATGGTGTGGGTTGGGAGGGACCTTAAAGTTCATCCAGTTCCACCCCCTGCCATGGGCAGGGACACCTTCCACTAGCCCAGGTTGCTCCAAGCCC
>NW_016690234.1:827022-846279 GCF_001604755.1 Lepidothrix coronata | reverse complement strand
CGGATGGGCAACTTTCAGCCAGAGACCCTGGGAATCTCCAAAATTGCCTACTCCAAATGTGGGCAACTGCAAATTCCCGCTTCCAGCTGTCAACTCCCCCTTTTTTTCGCACCCCAGACCTGCAAAGCACCTTGCTTTGCTTTGCTGGCAGACAATGACTTCGTCCTTGGCTTTGTTGTGTCCTTCCCAACTCTCCAAAAATAGTCTTATTTTTTCCGCTTGGAATTTATTTTTAGCCATTACATTCCTTTCATCAAAGCAGGCAGCAAACATATTTAAAGATATTTATCTTCCTTTAGTGGCCTGACTCTGACCTTACACAGAATCACAGAATCCCAGACTGGTTTGGGTTGGAAGGGACCTTAAAGCTCATCTTGTTCCACCCCCTGCCATGGGCAGGGACACCTTCCACTAGACCAGGTTGCTCAGAGCTTCATCCAACATGGCCTTGAAATAAATTGGGAATAAACTCCCTGAAATCCAAGTATTGAGTGGAGGTAAAAGTAGCACCACCCTCTCCAGCAGGAAACGCTGCCACAAATTGTCCCAGTTTAACCTCATAGAGAAGAACTTTACTCATCATTCTGTGCTTGGAGGCTGATTTGACTTTGTAAAACCTGCCAAAACTGGGGGAAATGGCATTTTCAGTCATGCACAGGTCTGATTTTCTGTTGGGAATGTTGGTGGCCACAGTCAAAAAGTACAACTTGCTCTACACCAGTAAGTTTGGAGAAAATGCTTCAAACACAGGAAACACAACATTTTTGTCTGAATGATGAACAGGTTCATCTAAGAGGGAGAGTGCCATAGTTTGTGCTGATTGCACGACAAGAATTCCATGTGAATTCCATGTAAAAAGGCAAATATCAGGGAGGTTTTCAGCATCCAAACCTCCTCCAAAATCCTCTGCAAGACTCTCAGGAACAGATGTGAACCAAAGGCAGCAGCACCTGAGCTGGGTGGGTTTCCATACGCAGCAAATATCAGAGTTTGCAGAGAAAAGAGCCAAGAAACAGCAGGGAAAGGCTGAAATTCAAATAAAACTCAATACCCAGAAGCTGGGGAAGATCAAACAGTGCCACTGCAACACCATATTTTCTTTCCTTTTGGACACGGTGTGAGCCAGACTTCATAGGAGGAACAGAACTCTGGTGTCCTCAGAGTTTTCTGACACCACAGCTCAGGAAATCAGGTCAGTCCAAGCCTCTGCACAGTCAGGCTTCCCAGGTAGGACCAGCATAACCCAAATTCCTAAATAAACACAACCCTCTGTGCATTAAAAGATGGGAAAGTGTCTCCCAGAAAGCTTCACCTGCCACGCGGCCACAGGAGGTGGGAATGCTGTTGGAATCCCAGGAGATGCTGCTGCCCACCCACCATCCCACACCTCTGTCCTGCCTGTCCTCATCACCACGTGCCCTTGGGGACCCCCCAGCAAAGCCCAAGCAGTTCTCAGCTCCCACCTTGGGGCTCTCCTAACTTTTAAGCCATTCCTTCAGCCTCACAGCCCGGTACCTGTTGCTCCCTGGGGATTTTTTGACTCAGAGGGAGCAATCCCAGGTTGGCCTGATGTTCCTGAAAACCCACAAGGGTTTCACTTGGATGAGCTGGTAAAATTGAAAGGAAAGAACAAGAAGAGAAAGTTGAGTTGGAGGAGGAGGAGGAGAAAAGCCTTTTTCCATCACCAGCCCACGGGGGGTTCCCGAGGTCCCCTCTGTGCTGGCACCAAAGCCCTGCCCAGCTACAGCCCCGCATCTCCTCCCAGTCCATCCCAGTTTAAACACCCTGGGAAGTGCCCTGAGTGCTCTGCCTCATTCCCGCTCTCTTCCCAGCTGGAATTCCCTTTGTGGCATTACAAAGCACTGGCACAGGTCTCCCTCTCCCTCCCAGTCACCCAATAGAGCCTCGGGAATAGTCCCTGGATCCCTCAGTGGCAGCCAGGAGATAAGATGCATTCCTAGAGATTTAGGGACTTGGAAAAGGGGGAGGTCAGCAATTGAGGTGGATTTCTTCCAACTCTGGAATCTTGCAAAGGTGAGAAAACAGAACAAACAGAAGAGAAAGGATCTGTGTGATCTGAGAACAAAATAAAGCTGGGGATGATTTCAAATTTCAGTGTTTGCATCATCCCTTTCTCATCTGCCCTTGAGCAAAGACAGATAGTGAAATACCTCTGAAATAAGAAAAAATATTTAAAATTTCAAATGCTGGGCAGTAGCACCAGGTATTTTATCTTAGCAGGACAAAAGGTCCATTAATCATGTGGCACTATTTTATGCACCATCTCTTATCTCCCCATTGCTCCCTGTGCTCCCTTTTACAGGACATCTGTGACAGCAGTAAAATATTGATTCATATTATTATATACCAATGGTCTTCACTGAAATTGCTGTATTATTTAGGAAAATTGGAACACAGACATGAGTTTGCCCCAGAATGCAGCCAATTCCAGGGTGGGATCTGCCCAGCAGCAGAGCATTTAGGATAAGAAATGGAAAATCCTCTAACAATGAGGAAAACTCACAGAATCACAGAATGGTTTGGGTGGGAAAGACCTTAAAACTCATCTCCTTCCACTGGACCAGGTTGCTCCAAGCCCCATCCAACCTTGGACACTTCCAGGGATGGGGAATCCACAGCTCCTCTGGGCATTCTCTTAAAATATAAGGCCTGAAGGAAGGTGGGATTTAAGGACACAAGTAGGAGTTAAGACAGAACTACCCAAAATCCCTTCTTGCTTGGGAAAGTGCTGCCAGACCTTTGGAGAACACAACTGAGCAAGACCCTGATTCCTCATTAGCTACAGGAAAAGGTGAATGTTCATTTGCATATTTTAGAGCTCAGCAGACAAGATCCCCCAGTCATCAGTTTTTCAGTGCTTTTATAATAGTTGTTGCTGAATCTCTTGGCAAGAAAGTCCATTCTCTGACATGTTAAATAGGGGGTGTGGTTATGCCTGGATTGGGAACAAGCAGATAAAGCTGATTTTTAGGAATCTCAGCATGGGAAGCCCAAAATTCCTACTTCCCATCAAACAACCACCAGCAGGGCTCAATCCAGCTGCAGAATCCCACCCAGGGGATGGAGATCGAGGGTTAGGATGGGCAACTACTGCAAGGAAACACTGGAAAACAGCTTCAGGGTTATTAATAATGAATAAATAATAAATAATAATGAATCCAGTTAATTAAATAAAACTTAAATTAGTTGTCCATTTTAATAATAATGATGGAATTAATTAATTAAAATTACACAATGATAAATTAATAATAATTAACCAGCCTTTGCAGTTCTGAGGCTGCAGCCTCCTTAATTATTCCAGGTGCTCATATGTGGACACAGCAAAGGGGTGTTGGAACGAACATGGCATGGCAGCAGGGCTGGGAGGTGCCACCAGACCCTCTGAGTCCCCACATATGATCTCAGGAAGTTTGAAGCTATTTTTTGGAGCACTGGGGAGATCCAGGAGGGATCCAGGGCACCGCTCCCATGAGAGGGCACTGGCTCCACACATACCCTCTGCTGGGAACACACAGAGCTGTCCATGGATAACATGGACCATTTGAATAATGCAAAGTAGGGGCTTGCTGGAAAGAGAAATAGAGTGTTCATGAAGTAATGACCTTCCAAGAGATGGAGACTGATGAGTTCTGGAGCCATGGCTGTGCCCCCCCCCCCCCACGCCTCCTGCTTGTGTCTAAACTTATGCAATGATTTATTTGCGTCCTGCACGAAAACAAATGGATGTTTTACATATTTATATCATAAGATAAAGTGATATTTAAGCCCATCAAAGCGGCGGCAGATCTGGAGGCGATTACAGCAAGTGTTTGCTTAGCTGAGGTCACAGCGCACTCGGTGCGGGTGAGGCTCCGGGTCTGCTCCGCACATGGGAGTGTGTGAGGAAGGTCAGCACAGGCAGGCACAGGCTCCAAGTCCTGGCTTTCCAAGAGTGTGGACAGTTCAACCAAAACTGAACCTGGCTCCTTGCATCGGGCCTTGGGACAAAATGTTGGTCAAGGGGATAAATGCTGTGCCGTTTGCAGAATCAGAAGTTGAGTTTGTGGAGTCTAAAGCTTTTTGTCTCTGATGGAAAGGCATTTTGTGTCTGATCTGTAAGTCCTGAGAGGAGCAGCTGGGGGAGCTGGGGGGGCTCAGCCTGGAGAAAAGGAGACTCTCACTCTCTCCAACTCCCTGAGAGGAGGGGGGAGCCAGGTGGGGGATCTGGCTCTGCTCCCAGGGAACAAGGAACAGGGCAAAGGGAAACAGCCTCAAGCTGTGCCAGGGGAGGTTCAGGCTGGACATCAGGAGGAATTTCTTCCAGGAAAGGGTGGTCAGGCATTGGAAGGGGCTGCCCAGGGAGGTGGTGGAGTCCCCATCCCTGAGGGCCATGGCACTCAGTGCTCTGGGCTGGGTGACAAGGTGGGAGTTGGTCACAGGTTGAACTCAATGATCCTGGAGGGCTTTCCCAATCTCAGTGATTCTGTGATTCCATGAAACAGGGGGCAATTCTGTCCAGCAGTTTCTGAAATCTGCCTCAGGACCTGCACAGATCCCATTGTCCTGGGACAGTGATTCCCTCAGTTCTCATCCCTCAGCTGAGCTCTGGTGACAGGCTGGACAACTCCTCCTGAGCCACTGGAAGTGGAAAGAAGCCCATTTCAGAGCACCCAAGTCATCCATACTCCAATGGACAGGCAGGCATTAGTATGGATCACCTGGACTGCTCACAGTCACATCAGAGATTGGAAGGGTGGAAAAAGTAACTGCCAGATTCAGAGAGACACAACGACTTCTGGTTTGGGATAATGCTCCAGCAGTTTTTCCAGGTGCAGGTTCGAAGTCATGGAAGCCAGGGCTCTGATTTAAGAAGCTGAGAGCTGTCTGCAGCACAGGACACAGATCCTTCACTCTGCAGACCTGGCATGCCCAGGGCTGGCCTTAGAGAGATTTTCCTCTTTGGCACCTGAGGTTACACACTAAACCACACGCTTGGTCAGGTGCCCCTGTGGAAATGGGCACAGGATAAAGGGGATGTAACACTTCCCTTTGGAAAGCCTTGCAGTGCTGGTGGCTGGGCAGAGGCTACAAAAGCCAGGCACGACCAGGGATGATCCAGCCCAAGAGCGTACTGGGATAGACTGGAAATACTGATCCCCTGCCCCCCAGGTTGTGTCAAGGAGACTTTCCCAACATCCACCTCCATGGGAAACCCAGAGCAATGCTGATGCAGAGGGATGTCCCTGGTGCACTCCTTGCCACTTAACTAAATGTCATCCCAGTTTTATTTCTGTCTGCTCCCATTGAAACAGCAAATTCCTGCTCTCTTATACCAGAGCCCAGCAAAGCCCAACACTGAAAAAGCCAAACTCTCCCTTAAACAGAGTCAGGGACTTGCCTGATTTTCCAGCCTTGCAAGTCCATGTAGTGAGCTGCCACCCTTTCCACTCAGCATAACTGACTGTGCAAAGCCAGCTGGGATTTGCAATCCCTGAGAGAGGCAGAGCTGCTCGGGGATCTCATTCCCAGACACATGTGGGGCCCTGACAGCACCAGCACGATGCAGAACTGCAAACAAGCTGCCAGGCCGGGAACATTCCTCCTTCTGTTTAATGGGATGTTGAAATGAAAACCATATCCTTATCTTCCACCTCTCCTGTCATCCCATCTCCCTGCAACTCATTCCCTTTGCCCAAGCTCCTTCTGGCACCTGGGGGGTGCAGGAAGGGCAGCGCTTGTGGTTTGTCTGCACGGGGCACGTCACGTTCTCCAGCTGCAGCAGCCCAGCGAGCACGTCCCTAATGAATCCCGTGTGTGCCATGGAAAAGACAAGAGGCTCCCTCTCCCTCAGCAGCCCGAGCCTTCATCACCATGGCTCCAATGTCAGCACGATGAAAACACCCTCACCGAGCTCGTTATCAGCCTGTCTGGGGTGGGATCGGAGCAGCCGCAGCTGCTGCTCCAAAGAGGGGATTAACCACTGCTGATAGGAGGTCTCCTTTCAAACAGACTCACTGCAGGTGGAAAACCTCCTGACAGCCCAAGAGTTCACAAACCACAGGAATTTTTGGCAAGTCTTTTCCTTAAGTGCCAGCCAAGGTGACTACAGGGCCGCTGGCTCAACGCTCCGAACACCTCGGTGATGCTCTGGGATGGACAAGGAGAGGGCACAAAAGCTCTGCTCAGAGCTGCCTCTTCTCCTCTCCTCTGAAAAATGTCCTTGAAAACAGGAAAAGCCTGAAAATTTAACAGAAAAGCTGCAGACTTGTCTTTTTGGTCTGTCTCAGCAGCACGAACAGGTTGGAGCAATCTGTCTGGGTCACAGTCTCTCTACCACGGAAAAGTCATTATTTGGTCTATAAAGGGATTTTGATACCAAATACGTGAAAGCACTAAGACTTCCTGTAGCCAAATTCCTGCATAAAACAGAAAAAAGGCAGGGACTTCAAACAGCATCTTTTAAAAACTTTCCAGCAGATAAATTAAGAGCTGTGTTTTTAAAGAAGCCAAGGGAACTGGGGCTGCCTCACAGTGTTTTGCTGATTTTATTTGAGAAATGTCATGTTTCACACCAGCTACACTCACTAAGAAGGGCTCACCAAGAGCTTTAAGCAAATTTATTTGCTTAAATGACAAAAAGGGTGAATCCAGGCTGGATGCAGCCAGGATTGGGGTGCAGATTCTCTACCCCACTTGACACTGAGCCCTGTTGTCCTACATCCCAACAGCTCAGGGGACCAAAGATCCATGTCTTCGGATAAGACACAGCACTGGTGAAAGCAAGACAGGTATCCCCACTCACAGCAAAATCCCAGTGCTGACTCTGCAAATGTCCCTCTGTCCATCTCTACCCTAAACGCTGTTTTGGGGGAAAACCCTTCTCCTGGCAGGTGCTCTGGTCAAATTCCATCACTCGGACATACCTTGACCTCTCTGCGAGGCTTTGGGCAAGGCTGTGTGTTGGCACTGAGGGTTTGATGGGGTTTCCTGAGGTGGACACGAGCTGTGTGGGAACAGGATGGAGAGCAGCACACTTGGCTTCCCAATATCCAGGGAAAAGAAAGACCTTTCAGGATCTGCCCCGGTGTTTCCAAGACTTGTTTCACCAGACTGTACCAGCACAGCCTGTGTTTAACTGATCACACAGAAACACCGCTCAACCACAATCCATTTGGGACATAAATGGGCAAATGACCTCAAATAAAGGCTTCACAGTCGTTTCCCCCAGCCAGTCCAACCCCTTTAACACGTTCTTGCTCAGCCTCTGTGTTCTTGGCAAGTCTAGTCCCGACTTTCCAACTGCATCCCCCAAACCCTCTGCACAGCCCTCGGAAAAGGACAGATTTCATCATTCTTATCTGAGCCCTGTAGACAACATTTATCTTCCCTGACAGAAATCAGCTTGATTTCCGAAAGAGAAGACAAATTAAAAGGCCACGAGGCCCAGGAGGGCCTGGACTGTTTGAGCTGGCGCAGTCAGGGGTGAAGTCCTGGAGCCCAGCATTTGTTTCCAGTTTGTCCCTTTGCACGTGGTGCACTGGGATCGTTCCAACACGTCGGTGCTGGCGGGAGACGGAGCAGATCCAAGCCCTGCACACGGAGCACAGACCTGGGGGGCTGCAAATGTGAGGTCTGGGAGATGGGAGCTCCAAGCCCACCCCATCCCAGCTCCCTCCACCCTCCCCACACCGCTGTGGCCATCCTGGAGCCACGTTTCTGTTGGCTCCTGTGCCGGCTGGGATGCAGGACAGGGATGAAATAATCTTTGGACATGCTGGACGTGGACAGCAGGAGTTTGCTTGCGGTAGTGCTGCACCAGCAGGTCCCACAGGGCCTTAGGGAAGAGAAGAAAGTCTATTTGCTCCCTTTCATGGGTGGAGAAATGGCTTACAGTCTATTCTGACCTGGTAAACCCTGTTCTGGATTGCTTCCTCTGCCGTACCATCCTAAATAGTTTGAGTTGGAAGGGACTTTAAAGAACAACTTGTTCCACCCCCTGCCATGGGCAGGGACACCTTCCACTAGATCAGGTTGCTTCAAGCCCGTCCAACCTGGCCTTGGACACTTCCAGGGATGGGGCTGGTGCCCTGCTCAACATGGGAATGATGGAGCATATTCCTAAAGCCAGCACTGAAAGGGAAGAGGGGTTTGGGAAATAATCTTGTTTCCTGCAGGCTTCTGGCTCCCAGAACCAGTCCCAAGCTGGTTTGCAGGGAGCAAACAAATCCCACGCTGGGCACCATATGGTCCAGATACATCTATCAGCTGGGACAATGCAACACAAGTCGGGATTCAGACAGAGCTGGAATCTCCCCATCTGTGGGATAAGTGTGGCAGGGACAGCAAGAGAAACAAAGCAAATTCCCTGCCTGAGCTGGAGATCGTGGCTTTTCAGCCTAGATTCATACTTTTTAGGGAACCATCTGGCCCTGCACAGCCAGATTCTGAGCAGGAGGATAAGAGGTACCTGATGCACACTCTGAGCACTGTGTCTTAGTTAACACCCCTTTTTGCATCAAATCCCTCTTGTCTGACCCAGTCTGAGCTGCTCCCTGCAGCATGAACAGCCTCAACACCCAGCTCAACATGAGTCCATCACACGCTCCGTGCCGTGCCAGAGATCTGCAGCCAGGCAGAGCAGCCCAAAAAACACAGTGTCCTGCCATGGAGAGGGTGTCTCCTCTGACCTTACTCTATCAAAGCTTCCAGGTTTTGTTTGCTTGAACTCTCAATTCCTTCTTTATGGCTCCCTGGAGGTGACACACTCAGCACACACTCTGCTCCCATTGCTCTGAGATCAAACAGCCAGACAGGCTCTGCAGGGGCCAAGAGAGCCCTGCCAGAGCCGTGCAAAACAGGTCCTGGTGAAAGCAATTCCCAAGGAAACAGCCCAGAAGGCTGCCTTGCTTTTAAGAAGCCCCTCGGGAGAAGTTTCCAAGCACATTAGTTCCCGCTGAGTGGAGCAGCCTGAGCTGGGTTTATCCCAACGGCAGGTGCAGCACACGGATCACACCCCCCCAGCCAGATCCAGAGCCTGGAGAGGCACCTGGAGGTTTGGCACGTGGAGCCCCAGCACCACTGAAGTGTTTCTGCCTTTGGCTGAGCTCAGCCTCCAAATCCAGTCATCCATGGTGCCTTTCAGCCAGAGAGCTGCTCCCCTGCCTAACAGAGACCTTTTATTTCACTCTGCAATTAAATGAACATGTGCAGGACTGATCCAAGAGATCAGTTCACTCCAGGGGGGTTTTCTTTCCTTCAGGGTACACCGCCTGGTTTTTGGTTGGCACACACATTTTGCTCACACAACATTCGGCTGGTGGGTTTTGGCAGCAGTTTCCCAAAGATCTGGGAAGGAGCAGGCACCAAATGCTCATAAACTGTGCATGAACAACTCAAGCTCCATGGAAAATCCCAGCTGCTACTCCTCCCTGTTGTATCATGTGCTCTGAGCTCAAGTCAAATAACAGCCCAAAGAGCCCAACCTTTGTAGAGAACTTCCAGCAATGGGTTCCTTCTCCGCCATCCTTTGAAAACAACCATCACCAATCTTGAAGCCAAGATACTTAAATTATTCATGAGTATCCTCTAGTGTAGGGGCAGCTGAAGTCCCAGGCTGAGGGACTGCCCTTGGAAACATTTCCAAATAGACCACTTCAAGCAGTGGGAGTTCACCACACTGGCAGAGCCTGACTTAACTCCCCAAACTAGAAGCTGATTTTTTTTTTTTAAGGAGGTGACCTTAAATGACACGCTCAGTGCAACGCATTAAATCCATCACAGTGCCAAGACTTGACTTCAGCTCTCCTGGTTTCTGTTCCCTGATCCCACAGGCTTTTCCTCATGTTTGGTCCCTTACACACCAACAAGCCCAACTCACTTGTGTTCAGGGCATTCCCTTCCTGCCTGCTCAGGAATCTCAACTTTCCCAGCAATGGGTCACATTCCAGCCCCCAACTCCATGAAAATTCCCTCAAGCCAGCCCAAGGTTTGGCTTCTGTAGGGGTTTCCACAGGCAGATGTGCAGAGGGGGAAGAAATGAGCTGCTGCCCTGACAGAAAAGCTGAACAAGGCAAGACAACCCTGTGCAGAGGTGGCAGTGCCATCCACTGCTGCAGAAGCCAAACTAAAAGGAGGAGCTGCTTCAGACAGGAAATGATTGATGGACTCAACTACTCAGAGGATGGAGCTTGTGCCTTTGGGGACCCCCTGAAGGACAACTTGTCCCCTCTCCTGATCTTGATTAAAAAATTCCATGGGCAGGCATCAATATTTCCCATCAGAGAGAAAATGGAGGGATATTGGAGGTAATCCCTGATGCCAACCGAATCCCTGGCAGGATTTTGCCCAGAGTTAGGGGGGAAAGCCAAGGGAGGTCTGTCAGGGTCCTCAGTGGCTCCCAGCAAGGAGCTGTGATCCTCACTGGCTGGCCCAGCAGGATGCAGGCCATGGATTTCTGGAATGCTCCTGGGAAGAGCAGCCCTGCTGTGCTTCATGTGGAGCTGCCATCAATTTTAATGCTATTTTGCAGAAATTCCCACTGCTGATGGGAACAAAAGCCACATCCTGCCATGGCTCCATTGCAGCAGAAGGAAGTGATGATGGATGTTCTGAAGGCACAGAGGCCCTTTACAGAAAGGGCCAGGGAAGAACAGGGAGAATAATCATCCCAGAAGGATGTGGGTCAGGAATATGACATTGCTCAGGAATGGCACAGACAAGAGGGATGCAGCTTCTCTGCAGGTTGGGAACACACAGCACTTCCCACTCACTATTCTCCAGTATTTTTTCAGGTGTTGAGGTAAAAAGGCCACACTTTAGACCTTTCTCTATTTCTTACAAAGATTCCTGCAAATTAATGATGGTCAAAGCAAGCACAGTCCCAAGTCTGCCCTACCGAACTGAACCAAAGATCACTTGGCATAAAAATGACCCAAAAATCTGTATCTTAAAAAAATTAACCCTTATTTAAAGTCCAATCACAACCCCCAATAGCATCATCAACAACTTCAGTCCATTTCGAGGACACTCCTCATGTCTCCCCATTTCACTGGGACTTCCAGAGTTACCTCCACCCTGCCCAGTGCTCAGGGTTCACCAGGCCGTGGCAGCTCCAGTGTTGCTGGAGTGTCCAAATTTATGGAATACACATTTCCCCCTCCCTGCCCCAAGAACTTAATGCCTGGAGTAAAAGCAAAACTTCCTGAAAGGAGGTTGTAGTGAGATTGGGGTTGGTCTCTTCTCCCAGGGTACAAGTGACAGGACAAGAGGAAATGGTCTCAAGTTGTTACAGGGGAGGTTTAAGTTGGATACTGGGAAAATTTCTCCGTGAAAAGGGCTGTCCATTCCTGGCACAGCTGCCCAGGGCAGTGGTGGAGTGCCCATCCCCAGAGGGATTTAAAAGCCATGTGGATGTGGCACCTGGGGACAGGGGTTAGTGGTGGCCTTGGCAGTGTTGGGGGACGGTTGGACTTGGTCTTAGAGCCTTTTCCAACCCAAATGACTCTGTAATTCTACAGCAAAAGAATAAACCATGTCTTTGGGTCAGCGTGGTCACCAACACTCCACTGCACTTGAAGTACCAGCTCAGCCCAAGCCTGATCCTGCAACAAACCATTCCCAGCCTCTTGGAAGGGTAGTCAGCCCTTCCCCAAAATTGACTGAGGTGTATCCACAAAACATTCCATCAACTGAGCTCTGACCCAGAAATGCCAAGGCCAAGGAGCAGGGACTGCCTCGTTTTTGCTTTTTAAGGGCTTTTCTCCTGTTGTTGGACATGTTGCTTTGTTTATCCATCTGTTTGCAATTCTGCTGAGGTTTGGGAGTTTTATAGTTAATGAGGAATTGCTTGAAGCACCCCAAGCTATTATGAGTGGGAGAAGGGGTGGGGGCTCTTGGAAGCTGTTGCTGTGGAGAGCTGAGCACAGCACATTTCCTACAAGGCCCTTTAGGTTTGAGTCACAGCACTGGGGTCCTCCAGGGGATCTCACAGAAGCCTCTGCTCAGCACAGATGTCCCCATTTCCCTGATTCTTTACTCAAAAGGCCTTCCAGCTGGATCCATCCCTCCTGGCCCAACTCATCCCAGTGCCACCTGCATGGGGATGGTTTCCCATCCTGCATCACCAGCCCCTCAAATGCCCTGGGTTTGTTATACACCCTGAAACCCGCTCACCACTAGTCCTGTGCTACTGTGAAAGGGAAGGATTCATTGAGTTTATTACAATATAAAAACTAGAACTGTGATTCAAGATGAGGAATGGAAAGATCCTCAGCAACCCACGCACTAGTTTGGCTCCCATTGACTTCTCCATCTGGATCCCACCCAGCTGAAAAGCTGTCTGGTAGCTCCCAGAGCTCCCCAGGGAGGACTGATCCTACTCAAGTCCTTATCCTGGGTGTAGGATCAGCACAGCCTGTCCTTTTCTAACCATTCTCTCCCTGTGGATCAGCTCTTGATCCAAATCTCACTGGCCTGTGGTTTCCTCTGCTTCATGAGCTTGATACTGAACCAAAATATGTTGGTTCTATTTGTTGAAGGATTAATCCTCTCCCTGCCTGGCTCTGGGAACACTCGTGCCCCTCGGTCATGGTTACACTGAGTCACTTCTTGGCCAGACACAAGCAAAACTGCTGAATGGACCAGCAAAGCCAAAGGCCCAGCTTGGGCCTTAATTTGATGACAAACAAATCATTCATCTGCTGTGACTGAAGTGTTTGCAACAGAGGGAGAAGAAAAGGTCCAGGCTCTGTGCACAGCCTCTTCCTTTTGGAAACTGTCCTTCCCACCACAGAGAGCACTTGTGACTGTCACCTCTGTGCTTTGCACAGCTGTGTAGGACAGCAGTGACCTTGAGATGATTCATATGGCAGCAATATGGGAACTTGGGGTTGAATAACCTCAGATTTGGGGGGTCTGAGATTAAGCAACTCTGGGGTGTTTTATTGTTTTAAAACTCAGGCAAAATGCTGCAATATCATCCACAGGGAGCAAATCCCTGGGAGGTATTCACTGCTGAAAAGGGATGGGAAGGATGCTGATGGGTCCGAAACTCTCCTTTAGCATCTCCACAAGGGTAGGAGGGATGGAGGAGGTCAGAGCTCTTAGTGCACAACCAATGAACCACCTGCACAACTCACTTCAACACATCCATGGCTTCTGGGCAACATGAGTGAAAGCACTGCAGCTCAAAATAACACACTAGAAATGCTAAAAGCACAGAAATGCCCCATCACAGAGTTGGAGGGACTCCATGAGGGAATATTAACCTGGCTTCATTTTAGCCACCAGAAACTGGGCATCTGGGTATACCAGAGCTGCTACAGGAACAGAGTAAGTCATAAAAAACAGGGCAGAAAGAAACAAGAGGGGCAAAGAACAGACACACTTTTGGCTGAGACCTGGAAGGAGGTGAAGGCAGGTGCTGCTCCAGATGGCAGAAGCAGGAAAGAACAAACACTGGCAGAGCCAGGAGTTGGACTCGATGATCCTGACAGATCCCTCCCAACTAAGCATGCTCCATGATTCTGTGACATACTGTCACCTGCTCTCTGGCTCTGTCTAGAGTTGGTTGGGCTTTATTTTGCCAGGAATTAACAGGACAAAAGAAAAACTCACAGCAATACAGCAGCAAAGTGGAGCTTTCCCCATCAGTGGGAAGGGGACAAAGCCCCTCCCTGGAGCTCAAGGCTGAAGGGCAGCCTGAGCCCCCTCTTGTTCCAGTTCCCTGTACTCAACACCACTGTCACAACACAGCCCATCTACCCCAGAGCAATTCCTGCTGGATGCTCTGTGTGGAGTGTTGAGGAATACCCAGGAGAGCAGGATATGGGCAGGTTTGGTGTGACTGGCAGCTGTCAGGGCTGCAGCCACACTCACCTCTGACCCAGCAGCCCCTGAAGGATCCAATGGGATCAACAATCTATCCATCCCAAGCTCCTGCAAAGCCTCCTCAGCAGCCCTGGGCTTTCTCTTCCAGGAGGTTCCGGCAGCCTGTTGCAAACACATCAAGGCAGCACCAGTGGGTGGGAGCCAGGGTGGGCTCTACATGTTTTGAAGACTGTTTTTCATGGTTTTTCTGGGGTGTTGAAAGAAATCCTTTCTTTCTCCTGCCTCTGGGAGCTCGTGGAGTACAACAGGGTGCTGCTGGAGCTCTGGAGCTGATTAAATCCAAGCTCAGCAGTTGGAGAAGGCTCGCTGAGCTTTATTGGTGATGTCAGCAGCACAGAGGTGTCGGCTCAGCAGCTTTCTCTGGCTCTCCACGGGCTGCAGAATTCCCAGAGGGTCCCTCTCTGGATATCTAGATGGTTTTTCCCAACCACCAATCCCTCAGTGTTGTGCCCAGGCTCCCTATGCTGAACCTGTAATGATGGGGTGGCACCAGGGCAACAGAGGCAGCACATCCCAGGAATGACCCCGCACTCGCAGCAGGAGCGGAACAGTTGCTGGGAGAGGTCAGCGTGGGGGACTTGTAAAAAACTGGCCTCCATGACTCACCAAAACAAGGGTTACATCAGAGCCTGGATCCAACCCCTTGTCCCAAATCCCAGGCCTTTCCCAGGCAAGGTTCTGCCTGACACAGAGCAGGAGCATGTGGGAAACACAAGGCTGTTTCGCAAACTGGATCCATCTGTCGGGTGTCCCAGTACACCCCAGTTTATCAAATAAATCCTCCCCACATTTCCCACTCCCACTGAGCAAGTGGTTTTCCAGATGGCACCAAAAAGAGAGAAGCAGACACCAGCTGGATGCAGTGATGGAGCTGCCCCTTCCCTTGCCTTGCTCGTGTCACCTCCTGGCCAGGCCTTTCCTACATGAACAGGGGCAACTCCAGAGAGACCTCCAAGCTGTGCAACCAACTGAAACAGGGAAAACCAAACTTAAGAACTCTTTTTTTTCCTGCTTGGATCCAGCAGAGGGAGGCTGATGTAAAAAGCACCAAGAACTCAAACAGAGGGAGAAGGTTCATTCCCTGCCAGTTGTGTTGTTCAAATCCAGCTCATCCTCGGTAAGAAAACAACACCCAAAGCCAAGACCATCCCCACATACACACATCCCTATTTGCATTTTTCCAGGAGATCCCAAACTGTGCCCACACCCACCCATGGGAGTTACCCTCACTGCCCCAGCTATTGGAGACACCTCGTGCCCACCCTGTGCTGTCACCACAAGGCAGGAGCTCATCAGAGGCCTCTGTGGCTCCTCCCTGGTCGTGATTAACGTCATTAGAATAGTTATTAATGATTTTTAACCCGCTGCTGAGGAGGTGATGGGGCTGTGGGGAACAGCTGTCTCCCATTAAATCCCCATCGTGGAATCGTTTTCCTCTGGAAGGCCACAGCCAACTCTGAACTCCGTCTGGAAGGCCGTGGTGCCATTGTGTGAAAGGAAAGGGGGAGAAAACAAAAGGAATAAAGAGTTCAAAATCTCCAGAGGTGATTAATTTATCATCTGCTTCTTGCTAACGTGTGTCCATGGGATGAACCCGTCACAAGACAGGGGAAGAACCAGCCTTTGGAAAGCCAAGCTGGAGATCTCCCCAAATCCCTGAGGAAAACAACTATCTGCTAATCTCAGTCTCCAGGCCAGCGCTGAATATCCATTAGACTGGGGCAAAGCCAAACTCCAGCTTTAGGCCTCTGCTTTTCCTTTTTGGGATGGTTCCATGCTGGTTTTTAGTGACTCTGCAGCACCAAACGTGTGTCTCACCCGCTCACACACATCCAAAGCCCAGGGCCACCATGACCTCGGAGGCACAGCCCAGATTTTCAAGGTCTCCAGAGGACAGAAGCTGATTAACCCCTCCAACACATCTTCCTCAGCCCTCTAAGAGCTGTGGAGATCTTCCAAAGCAGGAATTCCCCAGTGGAACAGACCACACAGATGTAACCAGCTGGAAAAAAGGGCTTGAATTTTTTATATATATTTTTTTTTATGGTGTTGTTTTAACCTGCAGACAGTAATTCTAGGAGGTGCTGCTCATCTCCTTACGTTTCCTTCTGCCCAATCTTAAATGACATCCAGAAAACCCTCCCTGCTCCCTCTTGCCACCAACACAAACCACAAAATCCAAGGTGTGAAGCCCACAAAGGTACCAGCTCCAGCATCCCCCACAGCACGAGACCAGCCTCATCTCACCCACAGACTACAAGTATCCCAAAACTCTCCTTTCTGCATGGAATTTTAGCTCATTTTTAAGACAGCAGTTGCATAAGCACTTTTGCATGTGGTTACTTGTAAAACTTGGCCCAAGGTTTCTCTCAACATGGCTCAAGTGTTATTTTAGGGGGGAGGGAGGTTGTAGACACTGAAAAACCAGACCTATGCAAGCTTCAAATAAGTCTTTTTTTGTCCTGCAGACTAAAATTACTGGAGTTTCAATCACTGCTATTTTATGGAATAGCACCTGGGAGAAGGTTTAACCCTCTGAACAAGCAATACCTTGAAAAAAAAAAGGAAGTTTATTAGTTCTATTCTTCAGAGGAATATAACTGGATTATTAACAGCATTGGGGATTATTAAAAACTGCTGAAAGCAAATTAAAAACTAATTCTGTTCTCACCATTTCCTGACTTCTTGTGCTTTTCCCAACCTGGAGTGTGAGGTGCTGCAGAAGAGTGGATGAGGCATATTATGGAAAGGTGCTTCAAGTGTCTTCCCTGCCACCGACAACTCAAATTTTCCATTTCTGCTTAATTCCTTTTCTTGTCCACAAATTTTGGAGAGGGAAACAGCGGGAGCTCCCAGAGCCACAGGAAAAGGGGTTAGATTTCCCCCTCTCACCTCCTAATTTGCATGAAATACCCCTTTTTATGTATAAAACAGTTTTTATAAAATAGAAAAGATGAGAAATCCAAGCTCTTGTGAGCAAGGAAAAGTGATCAGTAGGAAGAGACTCAGCAAATTAACTCCTTCTTGTTAGAGCAGAAACTTGTCATTAAACCTGGGATTACACATCATTAAGTACAAGAAGCCCAATATCAAACTTGAGCAGGAGAATAATTAACACCCAGCCCTGGTGTTGCTCCTTCCCACCCTGTCCTTTATGGTGTTGTCAACTTACACAAATGACATCATTAGTAAAGCACTAATTACTTCTCTTGCAAGATGCAAACAAACCCAGGCTCCTCTTCCATCCAGGATGGTGGAGAGAGAGTACACAACGGAGAAAAGATTCCTCTGCTCACCCTGCCTTTATGAAATCCCTCTGCACATCCCTGGGAACTCCCTTGCAGGGGACATTCATTCTCCAAAGGTAATTTCACATTCTGTTGCAGTTCCAAAGTTTTCCTAAAAGATGTGACATAAAATCGACTAACCTTGAACCCCTGTGGGCTGAGAGCTCAGGTCACTCCACAGATCTCTCCCTCCTGAAGGAGTTTCCTGTAGGAAATCTTTTTTTCCCAGCCGAAGAACCAAACTGCCTGAGAAGGACCAGAATGGGTTTGGGTGTTAACATGGCTTTGCTGGGACAAAGCTCCGCCTCAAACATTAAAATAAAGAAAGAGGGTTTAGAAACAATTAGAATCAGGTGATTTCTATTAAATTCTAGAGGATTTTCCTGGCTGTTGTTTTCAAGATGTGCAGGATCTGCCGAGCCCGGACACGCAGGTGCCTCGAGTTTGGTGAGCACAGAGACCCCCTTAACAACCCACAGGTGCAAACACTCTGCCATCTCCACATGATTGCTTTTCACCTCTTTGCATTCACCAAAACAAGGTTTTGCAGCAAAGATGCCATTCCTTGTGAAATGTCCCATCTGTGGGATCTGGAGAGCAGGAGATGTTGCTTTTCCCCAGTGGCTTTCACAGCCCTTGTGATGGTAACACAAAAAGACACCACAGTCTGTGCTGGCAGGTGGATCTGCAGCTCCATATGGAAAACTATGGGAGCATCAGGTGTTCCCAGGATATAGAATGTGAGAGGATGGAAAATTCACACTCTCCAATTATTTTCTTTATAAAATCCAAGTCACCTAGAGTTGAGTGAAAATGATCCCAGGCCCTTTGCTGCTGTCTGGAAGAGGATGCTGTGTGGTTTTCTTCTTCTTCTGTAGAGAATAAAGGGAAGGACTGGCTTTGCGTGTACAGCCAAGTGTAAAGTCCCTGTGATGTCTGGAAATAAGGATTAACAGAATTCCCTAGGGAGGAAAAGATGAATTCCCCAAGCTCACCACTCCACTCTCCTCCTCCCTTGTGCTTTTCTCACTCACAAACCTTTCCAGGCAGGAGCTTGAGGGAGCAAATTTAGGGGGTCCTGAGCCAGACCCCAGTGACAGCACAAAATGCTACACCAGAGTGAGTCTCCCAGCCTTGTTTTCTGGCCTGAGGCCACTGAAGCAGCTGGAAGATGTTTATTTACCAGGATAATTATGAATTTAGTAAGGTAAAAGAGATGGCAAAGGCAGGAAGCCCCAGGCCAGCTTGGGGAGGGGGAGATGGGTCTTGGGGGGAACCCCCAGCAGGGGCAAAGCACTGAGAGCTTGGGGTCTCCCCTGGCATGGGGGACAATCTGCTGCCAAACTGCTTTCACAACATAAGCCCTACAAACCAAAATATACAGTGCAATTAAGGTGCACTTCGGGAAAACAAAGCTCTGCTTGGGGGGCACTGGAAGACAAGGCTGGAGCTGCAGGAGGCTGCCAGGACAAAAATGAGCATTATTTAGTAGCCAAAGAAGTCTTTTCCTTTCTTTTCTGTGCTTATAAAGATTACAACACTCAGTCTGCAGAATGCTGGGGGGATCAGAGAGTTAACCCAGGTCACTTCTTTGTTAATGGTTGGACTTTGTTAATGGTCTTGCAAATGTTAACTATTGGACTTGATGATCTTAGAGGCCTTTTCCACCCTAAATAACTCCATATTAACACACACACTATTTTTTGTATGAAGTATGTCCTGGTGAAAGCCCCTCCCACGACTTTAGGGGCAGATGAGCAGCAGTGTCACCACATCCAGGCCTGGAGGGAACAGCAAGGACGAGAACTGCCACTTCCAGAATCCCTTTAGTTCTAGAAATCAAGAGATCCAAGGCTCAGTCTAAAGTGCACCAGTGCCAGCTAAAAAAGAACTGGTTTCCATCTTTCCAAGGGTCCCAAAAAGCTGGGAATGACTCCTCCATCCTAGAGTTACTCATTATAACCTCTGCTGAAAGAAGTGTAATGTAGCCACTCATGTGGCTCCATCCAGGGACAAAGTGGGGGATAACCCAGCAGAACTGGGGTGGAGCCTTCATCTCCCTGCTCTCCCATCCATTTTCGTG
>NW_016690234.1:753750-824214 GCF_001604755.1 Lepidothrix coronata | reverse complement strand
TCCCATGGCCAAATGCCTCACTGGGAAGGAGGAAGATGGAGTTCTGGGAACCATGTGCAGTGTGGAAGGGACAGTGGTTTTGGTGGCCCTTGCAGGGCCACAGAGAGGGGGGAATTCCATGCTCTGGGAAGGTGATGACCACAGATGTCAATGCTGGGAGCCCTGGGAAGGACGTGTCTCCATAGGACAGGACAGCTCTGTATGTCCCATGTCCTGCCATGGCCCTTCCCATGGAAAAGGATCCTCAGCAGGAGCTGAAATCCAAACTGGTGTTGACGAATTACAAAACGTAGGGAAACACTTCCCATTTTGTTAACGAGTAAAACAGGACCATGGAATGAAGATAAGGGGGAATTCAGCTGAATTCATTAGACTGTTAATTGAGTGGAAGCTTTTGCAGCTTGAAGTGAAAAACTGTTCTGGGAACACATGAAATCAAACCAAACCAAACCAAACCAAACTGGAAGTAGATTGCAGGAACCAGCTTTATCTTAATAAGAGAATGGACTAGACCAGACCTAGAAGGGCTTAGACGATCTGATAATGATGAGAAGAGACACGAAAATCGTGGAAACAGTGAATTTTGAGGCCTGTACTTCATCCTTTGCCCTGTTAAAGACTGCACATGGTGAGCTACTGCTGCAAGTAGCTAAAACTAAGCTTAAAACACTGGGAGGAGTTGACAGTGTAGTTGGTCTTGGCTTCACTTCCCTGCCATAAAAACAAGTGAATTAAAACACAGGATGAAAAGAGGGAGCAACAAGTGCAAAAGAAATAGTGATTTCTGTGCATTTGCTGTTTATAGCAGGGAATGAGTCAGTCTGTCCCAGCAGCTTCCAGGAGGACTCTGCTCAGGCCTCCAGCAAATCCCCACCTGGAAACTGGAAAAAGCCTCTGTACATTGGATATAAATAGACATTTTCCAGACATATGAGGACAAGAGCTCAGACTTGCTGGACAGACATCGCCCCACACTGTACAACTGCCACCAGGTTTTATTATCATTACTTAGAATCTGACCTTATTTATGGCAAATGTGAAGAACTCAAATCATGGAAGAAAGGGAAGAGTTTGGAATGTTTATATACTACAGGGTTCTTTATTCCATGCATTTCCCTGGGTTGGTTACTTCAGTTGGTTACTGAAGGTTTCCCTGTTCCCCCTCCCAGAAATCACGGAGCTGGATAAAAGGATAATGTTCATCTGTCCCAGAGATAGACTCTGCCTGATGTGGAGCCCATCAGAATTAACATCCCAGGAAGGCTGAAGGCCAGGACAGGCTGACTTGGTGCCCAGTGATGATGATGATCACTCCAGTTGAAGTCTTGGTTTCTCCCACAGGAGTTTTCCCGGGCACTGCCATCTATTGTGACCTTTTATCCCAACATTTGTGCCTTCCACAATCAATACAAGGACAGTGCTACTTCCAGGTTTCTCTAGTCCATGCGGGACCATGGCTGAGGAGGACTAATTCTTCCCTGGATCCAAGAAAACATGGCTGATGGAATGAAAAGCCAGCTGCTATTGCACACCAAGAGTGAGCCAAGCATGGAGATCCTTGCTGAGCTCCCAAGGAAACCCCTCAGCTGCAGCCTCCTCACAAAGGGACTCATCCATAAAACTGAGCTTCCGAAAAGCAGCTAAAGGAGTTCTGGGCTTTCCCTAAAAAATACAAGGGATTCCTGGGGTGTCAGTGATCCTGCAGTGCCTGCAGCTGCTCCCTGGATAAGCCATGAGCTGGGAAGATCACACATGGAATATTTGGAACAAGGTGCCGTGCTGGAGGGAGGCCATGTGATGAACAATTCCAAAGGGTTGGGAGCACATTTGCAGGAGCACTGACTGTGAGTGCTGCACATGCAAGATGGTGTCTCATGGCCTTGGTAGCTTTGATCCATCTTTGGTTCTGGGATTATTTATTTGGCTCTGTGAAACTACTTTACCAAAAGGCAATCCTGAGGGCATTACATTTTCCTGTGGGAAAAGCCTTGGCAGAGCTGGAATCCACTAGAAGTGGATCAAATAGAAAGAGTCAGTCATGTGAGGAGCAGCTGAGGGAGCTGGGGGGGCTCAGCCTGAAGAACAGCAGGCTCAAGGGGGACCTTCTCGCTCTCTGCAACTTCCTGACAGGAGGTTGAAGCCATATAACAAGGGACAGGACAAGAGGAAAGGGCCTCAAGCTGTGCCAGGGGAGGTTCAGGTCAAAAATCAGAAAGAATTTCTTCATGGAAAGGGTTGTCAAGCACTGGACAATTTTTTAAAGCATTATGGAGCCAGCAAGAGGAGCACAAAGCATAAAGAAATGAGGTAAAACTCAGGGTTTGGTGCAGAAAGCTCAGCTTGGCTGCTGGCACCAAGAGAGGCCATTTGTGAACCACAGAGCAAGCAAAAAGTCAACAGATCTGTTGTACTCACAGCTTACTACAAGAAAAAATTCAGTGTAGGCAAAAATTGCAAGAATATGTTCAAAAGAAACATTTTCCATTACCTACAGAGAAAGACATTTTTGGAGAGATGGCTCAGGCCAAATGTATTTCTGTGCTTGAGGCATCAGCTGCTCTGGCAGGTGC
The DNA here is from genome assembly GCF_001604755.1 of Lepidothrix coronata. NCBI lineage: Eukaryota > Metazoa > Chordata > Aves > Passeriformes > Pipridae > Lepidothrix > Lepidothrix coronata. Next base: position 821,644 of record NW_016690234.1, on the reverse strand, counting down.
CCTGAGAAAACAAAGTGCACTTGTGGGCATCCAACGCTGAGAGACACTCTTCTCTGCCTGGCACTTGGGCTGAGTTCAGCCCCAGAGGTGTCTGACAGGAAAATACAACTCTTTTGGGTTGGGGTAGCCAGGAGGGTTCCAAAGTCTACAGAGCTGGTGCTTCCAGCTGGGGAAAATCTGCAGGAAAGCCATGACAGAGAGCTCCAAGTCCTTGGAAAGAGCTGGAGCTGCTCAGCTAAAGCTGAATTCCACAGAGTGGAAATAAAGGAAAGATATGAGGCAGAGAAAAGTTTGGCAAGTGTCCCCTGCTGCCAGGAAAGAGGAGGAAATTCAAGGATTTCCTGGAATGATGATGTGCAAGCAAAGCTGCCCAACTTCAGCTGCTCAAAGCAGCAATCTGAGGGTGCTACTGATCCAGGGAATAAGGAGGACCCATCCCTGGAAGCGTTCAAGGCCAGGCTGGACAGGGCTTGGACCAAACTGGTCTGGTGGAAGGTGTCCCTGGATGGGGTTGAAGGAGATGAGCTTTAAGGTCCCTTACAACACAAACCAGTTCCTCCTTGAGGAAAAGAGGGGTTATCTGTGACAATCCCACACCATGAACACGATATGGATCCACAAACATGATGTGGATCGTTGAACATGACCAGGGTCAGTGAACACAACCATTGCTGCTGCCAAAAAGGTCCAACAAGGCCTTGTTGGGTCCTGCCCTTGGGTCACAACAACCCCCTGCAGTGCTCCAGGCTGAGGGAAGAGTGGCTGGAAAGCTGGAAAAGGCCCTGAGGGTGCTGGTGACAGTGGAGGGACATGAGCCCAGGTGAGCCCAGGTGGCTGATTTTTGCTCAGAATGGCACCTGAAAGAGTCCTTGTTGAAGGGCTCAGTCACCTGCAGCAAAACCAGGGTCTGGAGTTTCCTTTCTGACTTGCTCCTCTTTCACCACTGCAGTGGGCTGGTATAAAATGCCAAAACAGAGAAGGACCTACTGAAAAACAGCCCCAGAGCCAGAACCTCCTTTAAATGTTTTTATTTTGTTACTACTGTTGTCATGTTGGGCAAGTGAAGGGGACTGGGAGCAGGGACACCTTTGAGAGGCACCTTCCAGAGGCAGTTGGACATGGCTGTGGTGCTGTCCACATGCTCACGTGTTCCTCAACCAGCATGAAGCCCTGAACACAACAGGGCTCTGCTAAAATCTGCTCCAAGTCCTCACTGACCAGCTCAGCTCCCGATTCTGCTGGTGCTTCTTAAAGCCAGGGACTAGAAAACATCATCCCTGGGAACGACATGGCAGCAAGAGAAATTTTAGAGGGCCTGTGTGGCCTCCAAGTATTTTGTTGATAAGGACTTGGCAGGTTGAAGTTGTAAGAAAGGTTTTATTTCAACAGATTAGTTGGTTTGATGTGCTCTGCAGGGCCCAGGAAAATTTTTAAAGCAGAGTAAAAACCAGAACAAGGTTTCTAATCTGTAACCTTGAGTCTTGGTTTTATTCATGTGGTAACTCCAAGCTAATTATGCTTAATCTTAGCCTAATTATAATGAAAATACAAACAACACTGTTTATGCATTAATGATCAAAGGCTCTGACCTGGGGACAAGTGAAACTCATGGATGAATTACTATTTGTATCCTACAGATAGTGACAGGTGCTGAACAAGGAAGAAAGGATGGTCCAAGGCTCCAACAGACAAAAGGACCACGAAGACATAAGGGCTGGAAGGGACTAAAGGGCAAGAAGTTTGCAGAGAAGTTTTGTTCCTGCCAAGTGCAAGAAGGGGGAAGGAAAAGATCTTAAATGAGCAGCAGGATCTGGGATGAGGAAAGGCCAAGAAGGACAGTGAAAGTCCAGAAAAGTTTTTGATGTGCTGGAGAAGCAAAAGTCAGAGGAGAGGAAGTTTGTGAATGGATCTGATTTGGGCAAGAGGCAGCATTAGCAAGGCCAAGAGCAAAGGATGTTGTGTTAATGGGGCTGTGGTGAGATAACAACTTGGCCAAGAGCTGGGAGGAAGAAAAGGTTGGATCCTTATGGCTGCAAACACTCGGGGCAGGAACAGGAAAACAGGAAGATGTTCACTGGCCAGAAAGAGAAGGAAAATCTCTCCCCACCACCTGAACTGTATCAGCTGAGACAAGTCCCCTCAGGAGACTTGCCTTCCCCTCCCACATTGTGCAGCTTCCTCCTTTAACTCTGCTCCCTCCCCAGCTCTCTGTTATCATTTGGATTCTGTCTGTCCTTCTGCACAGGACCTGACCCAGGCAAACAGGGCTTGTCAACCCGCCCGCCTCCACGGGGCTTTTGATGTCTGGAGCACAGACAGGCTGCTGAAATTTATGGTTTCCAAGGAAGACTGAGAGAGGGAGAAATTTATGTTAGGAAAATGTGACTGTCATCTTCGTTTATCTCCCGGGTTTGTAATGGAAAACAGGCATTTTACAAACACATCCACACAAAGCCCAGCGTGAGACGGTCTCTGAACTCCAACTTAACCAAGAACCAGCCCAGAAAGCCTGGCAATAATAATGGTAATAATGCAATAAATCACACCCCAGCTGCAACATCACATCCCCATCACCTGGCTAGGGAGAAAGCCCCCTATAGAGAAGCAAGGCAGTAGCATTTCTTTCCTCTCCCATCCTTCATTCTGGATCAATCAGGAAGACTTTGGATCCTTCAGACTGACCACAAACACTCCCCAGTCTTTATATATCACACAGGCAGCAAATAAAGTGTAGAGCTACTAAGATTTCCTAAAGATCCTTCAAAGTTCAAGAAAGCCCATCCTCAACACGTGGATTACCTGGAAACCTTCAGCTGCAGGAGGCAGATAAGGAGAGCAGCTCAAGCTGGAAGCAGTTAAGCCATTCAAAGAGAAATGCTCAAATTTGTATATTAAATACAGACAAATCTGCACTCCCGCTAAATGTTTGTTTGCAGTCCTTGGCAACTCCTTTGGACTTTTGAATTTACAGCAGGAAACAACAGAGATTCTGCTTCAAACATCCCCATTCCTGGGGGCTGTTTGCAAGGGAACCTGCAACTTGCATTTAGGTAAAAGAGCATCTATTTGATCTGGCACCAAATAATCTCAATTCACCTCAATTTCTGCAGTTCACACCCAACCATTTCAAAGTATTTAAACCATTTGCAAGCATTTAGCCAGGAAGTTTTTCCATACTCACCCTGGAGGAAGTGGTGGCACTACTGATCTATGTCCTGCCCTACATTAACTGTGGCTGTGGAGTTATTTATGTGCTTTTCCTGACTTCCTCTGCCACAGGAGTTGGTTGCAGAGCTGCAGGATTACGTCTGCATCTCTGAATCCTCCTTTCTCAGCTGGAAAGTCTCAAGTTCCAAGCTGGGATTCCCTCTCCACCCCCTTCTCATGGACTTAACCCTCCTTCTGCTGGAAGTGTCTCGTCAACACCACCAAAACCTTGGGTACAAAAGGAAGTGGGAAGGCAGCAGTTTATGAGGAAACCCCCATGTTTTCTTAGATGCTCCCTGCTTATTAACTCTGTGCTGTAAAACAGCTCTTATTAATTATGATATTTTTAATTATGGACCCTCAAAAACCAGTCCCGAGGGATTAGGAATTTCAAGGCTTTTTTAATTGTTTTTGCCTTGAATTCTTTTTCTTAGCATTTTGATCAGCCCACTCCTCCTGCCTCGGTTCCCAGGTCACCCAGACATTTGCTGTCATCCACAAACAAGGTCTGTGCACAAGAACCCACCACTTCTCTGTTTCACTGGTCCCAAAAAAAGCACTTTTAGCCCAATTTAACACTCACGCATTGAGAACTTCAGACAAGAACATCTGAGCAAGTGACAGACAACCCCTGACACCCTTCCTGGTGCACTTGGTACCTCCATATGGGCATCTGTTTTCAGCTCAACACCATGGAGCAGCCTTCTAGGAGAGGGTATTCCCAACATTTCCCTAATTTAGGAACAATTTCTTCACCAAAAGGGTTGTTCAGCCCTGGCACAGCTGCCCAGGGCAGTGCTGGAGTGCCCATCCCTGGAGGGATTTAAAAGCCATGTGGATGTGGCCCTTGGGGACATGGGTTAGTGGTGGCCTTGGCAGTGCTGGGGGATGGTTGGTCTCCATGGTCTTAAAGGTCTTTTCCAACCTAAATGATTCTATGAATTTAGGATATTTCATATATTATTGGGTTGTGCTTTCTGGCACAGGAAGAGACCAGAGGGAATGTTCCCTGATAAATGGATCCAGTGACTGTGGACTGTGTGGATCCATCTCTGGGAACCTGGTGAAGCTGCAGACTGTGGGAACCAGGGGCATCCCCTGGGATAACCCCTGCACTCCTATCACAGTGTGCCAGGCTTCCACAGATCCCAGCACATTCCCATTCCTGTCCCAAGGCACGTGGGGCTGCATTTGGGGCCAGTCAGGAGCAGAAGGTACCTAAAGGTGAAGAATCCACCACTCAATGCTTGGCTTGGTCATCAATCCTCCTCCACACACCATCAAACTCTGTGCCACATTTTCCCACCTGGATTTACTGGCTTAACGTTCCTGCAATTCCCCCCTTGCCCAAACTGAAGCTCTTTCCCAGCCAGTGTTTTCTGCCCAAGAGTCCAATCCAGGGCTTTTAAACCTTACCCTCGACTTACCCAAACCTGCACATTGATCAGAGATTTAGAGCCAAGAGCCTGAGGCAGCTCAAATCCAAGGACACACTTTTTCCAGGCTCCTTTCTGTGCAGCATAGAGCTGGGATTCCCAGCTCCACACTGGGAATAACACAGGAAAAACCCAAAATAAAAGCAAAACCACACACAGAATACCTGCCTCAAAATGTTCAGCCACTCAGTATCCATGAGGTTTTATGAGTGCCAAGTCAGCTGCATTTGCTCAAAGATTCAGCAGGAAAACTGTCACTCCATGCAAAGACATTCCAAGTTTTCTAAGGGAATATTCCTACAAAGTTGATTTTCTGGCAGAAAAATGAATGCCTTCCACCTTTTATGAAAAGGGAAACAAAAGGAAATTATTCTTTTCACTCATACCAAGGTGCACTCAGCCCTTTGCCACACAAGAAAATTCCCATGACAATGTAGGAAAATGTCAGAGGGGGAAAGTGTGGAGATGGACTATTTATTTTTCTAAAATTACTATTTATTTTTCTAAAATTCTGAGACAGAACCTGCCAGAGAAGCTCCTGCTTTCATTCTAATGGTCAGTTTAACGAAACTCAGAGGAATTTCAGGCACGATCCAAACCAGATGTAAATCCCCCCAGACGTTTACAAACTATTTAAAAACACAGTAAGGCATAAACAAAATTTAAACTAAAAAAAGATGAAAATAACGCAAATTCTCCCCCTTGCCCCTGCCTACCTCCAGAGCTGCTGTTCCTGGGATAAACTGGGATATTTTTGGCACTATTGTGTGAACTTCTCCCTGGGAACCACCATGTTTCACTGCAGAGAGGAGGGAAAGGCAACCTGAGCATGTGGAAAAGGAGGAATCAGACCAAAGCACCAAAATGCTCCTCTTTTTTTCCCTGGAGTCCTCACTCCTCTTGTAGGAACATTTGGGGGTTTTTTTAATTTCTTTTGCTGAGGAGGCAGGAGCCCTTTAGAGCAGGGGGATTAAGAGAGTTGAAGGAGGATTGAGTAATAAAATTGCTGTTAAATAACAGGAATTATGCAAGGCACATGCATCCAAGGAGAGCACGGCATTCCGGGATGGGACACGGAGCTGAGCCTCACAAATCCCACCAGTGGGGTTGATTAAAGCATTCCCAGTTGGGAGGAGTGGAGAAGGGCCAGCCCAAGAGGTCTGTGACAGGAATTTTAGGGAGAAATGGCATCAAATAATGAGTTTAGCCCTGGTCAACCTAAACTGGGAGTCAGCAGAATTCCCAGGAGCAGCTGCTGGGATTCACCTGGCGCTGGCAAAAGGAGGTTTCATTTTGCTGCCACGAGGGAACAGCAGGGAAAATCTGGTTATTCAGTGAAAATGTTATTAATTAACAGCAAACACTGACTTTCCAACTGGGGCATTTTTGGTAACTAAGCCCAGTAAAAGAGCATCTTCCTGTGCACAAAGTTAAGGTCTAAAATGGCTTGATTTTTCCTGTTAAGTGCAACTTAGAATCCAGCAGACCAAGGGTTTTATAAATAAATATATATATATATATATATAATACTTGCATTGTATACATTATGTATATACAAATAGATAATATTTATTGTATAAAAATATGTGATATATTTATTGTATATATTAAATAACTATATATTTGTATTGATGTAATATACGCTATAAATACTAAATGTAGTATTTATAAATACTAAATGTAGTATTTATAACATAGTATTTATAATGTATAATATATAATACCTATAGTATATATAACATATATGGGATATATAGGATATATATAAATATGTATATAAACAATATAGTATATATAAATTATATGTGTATATATCATATATAAAATATATTATATGATTAAGTATATAATTTTATATAATATATATAAAACTAACTAACTAACTAACTAAATATATCAAGCAAGCTGAAATGCACCTTTCAAATGGTGCTGGGCAGCTCCCAATTTTTTTCCTGCTTTTCCCAGAAAGCCAGTGGTAAATTGAACATATAGTTCCTCATTTAAAATCTGAATTATTTGCAATATAAGTCCAGCAGATCTGTTTTCCCTGTGGGAATAATAAAAGGGTAAAGTCCCTTTGATTTCAGTGTATTTGCTTCAGTACTCAGATCCTGCTTGGCAAACAAAGCTCAGGGCATCTGGAAAATAGAAATCCCAAAGATTCCTTCAGAAAAGCAGAGAATCAGCCTGGAATACGGGGATGTTTATAATTTTCATTAATTTTTAAATACCATAAATACCCAGATCATGGAGCAGTGAGGGACAAAGAAAATCATGTCTGACTAAACTCAGTTTTCCATCCAGGTTTTTGTTGTTCTGTTTTATAGGAAAAACCTGGAATAAACTATTTAGTAAAATATTAAATAACATATAATCTCATAACCCAACATGATGGACAGAGATGAGATTGGACTGTTCAATTAAACATTCAAACCCACAGATTATTAACCTGAGGGATCAGAAGAAATATAGAACTTTTCCCAGCCTCCTGGTTAATTAAAAACTCCATACTGATGAATTAAACCCCTTTAAAAGAGATATAAGATATATTTTCTGCCCAAAATATAAAATTTTATAAAATATGATGAAAAGACTTTTTTTCCTTTGCGAAAAGGAAATTTAGAAAAATTGAAGAGGAAGAAAAGAGGAGAAAACTTTGAATTCACCCAAGTTTAAAAACAGGCAAAACAGTCGAACAGAGAGATTTGAATTAAAATTTGTATGAGAGGTTGTAAATGGGGAAAAATAGGTTTTCATCCAGTTCCATCCAATTTAGCATGAGAAAGAAGAAGATTTGATTAAAAATCACCTTTAGAACGAGAAGTGTTGACCCTCTGCCTTGGCCAAAGTGCCTGTGGGCTCTGCACGGCTCCTCCTGCCTCCACTTGCTGCTGATATTCCTATTTTGGGGGTATAAAACACCCTTTAAATGAGTCAAACCTTGTTCAGCAGCAACCCCAGGTCTGTGTGTTTGTAGCAGAACATTAAACAGCCACCTCAGTTTACCCAAATATGATTCCAGCTGAATGACTTCCTTATTTCCAGCTCCATCCCAGGAAATGAGCTTTGACTGCTGAGGGCTCATCTAAACCAGCAGAGCTTCCAGAAGTGCTTTGGGATCGCCGGGAATGAAAGGAACATTCTTACTCCTGATAATGGGAAACAGTTCTGGTTGAATTCTAGTCAGAATTCGCAGTGCCTGGATAAATAGGAATTCAGAAGGAATACTGATTGCTAACAGAAGTTTGTGTAGAGGGACATTACGGAGTGATTTGGGGGTGAGTTTTTTTAGGTATTGGTTTTCTCGCTGTATTTTCTAACATGCAACTCTACATCCATAGAAGTGGATAATAAAATCCAGGGCCACCAGAGAATATCCACACACCAGGATCTCCACGAGGGAGACAAGCATCAGAGCAACATTTTGGCCACGATTCCTTCCTTTACAGGCACACTGTCAATACTGAAATGCCTAAAAATGCAGCTAATGAAGACATTCCAGTTTATTTGGGTCACAGGAGGGTGATGGTTTTTATAGATTTGTTTTGCAAGACAAAATGCATAAAACTAACAAGGAATGAAAGCAAGAGAAAACCAGGAAAGAAAAAACCCACTCCCTCACTTTTTTTAGACCAATTTCTGGCTGTACAATCCACCAAAATGTAATATTTTGATTAGTTTTAAATCAGGACTGTGGAATCCCTCAAGAATTCACCTTTTTAGGTGGAATCCAAGGACCAAGTAAGGCAACCAGAGGCTCTTCTTCCCCTAAGCCTGGACACAGAAATATTCCTGCACTCAACCAAATCAACCCCATGAAAACAGGATTCTGCAGGTCACAAGATGAATTAATATCAATTAAAAATAAAACACGCAGCCAATCCAAGTCTAACTTATAAGAAATGTCTCCCTGAAGACTCCTGGTCATATGTTCTCAACCACTCTTGGACAAAAGTAGCTCGAGGAGGAAAAGAACAGTTAAAAATGAGGATTTTGAAAGGTTTGCTGAGGGGAAAAGAACCTTATTAGTGACAAAGCAGAGGCTGTGAGTAACAGGAGACATAATGGGAGTGTAATTGTAGTTGACCCACTGAAAGTTGTCTTCAAGGACAGAACCACATCTGTGGTCAAACAACACCAACCTGCCAGAACTCAGAGCCAGGCAAACCCTCAGACCCCTGGGAGATGCTGATTACTTGGTACCTTACAATATTTTTAGGATTTCTTAGTGTTCTGTGGAAATGTTCGTGTTATAAACTCTGTGTGGACATAACTTCACCCTGCACAGAACCTCCCAGACCATTCACAACTATTTCCCAAAAAGGAATTCACTCCTGAATTACTCTTTTTGGGAATGACTTATTTGTAGGTGAAACACCCTGTGACACCCAGAAAACACATCAAACATTCTCTGAGACATTTCCTCCCCGGACAAGGACATAGAACCTACAGAAAGGGAAGAGGGACAGGGATTACCTGGAATTGGAATACCTGGCTCAGTGCTGAAGACTCTTTTCTTTGAAGTACAAACACAGCTCAGACTCCTGTAAACATGGGCATAACATGGAGGAACATTCACATTTTGAGGACCTCGAAGTCTGGATGCAGTGGAGGATCTTACTAAGCTGCTCTCCTTACCTATTCCAATTGATTTGACACCCTCCATTCCACACTGGAGCAGATTTCCTTCTGCTGGGATCTACATCAGCTACTTCACCACTTCATACACCTTTAGAGTCAGTTTTAGAAGAAAGCTGAGCCTGCAGCAGGTCTGGTGGCTAAAGGGAACCTCTCCTGAACTCAATCTCATGTCCTGAACTCAATCTGATCTCGTACCTGAGCTGAAAAATGCAAAGAGAACAGAATTCTTAGTTGTACCATGAAACAGAGCAGAGCAGAGGGGGAGAATTCTCCTCCTCGACTTGACAGGACAAGGGGAACGAATTTAAAAGAAAATATGGATTTGAAAGAAAACAGGTTTAGACTGAATATTGGGAAGGAATTCTTCCCCTGTGAGGGTGGGGAGGCCCTGGCACAGGTTGCCCAGAGAAGCTGTGGCTGCCCCATCCCTGGAAGTGTCCAAGGCCAGGTTGGACGGGGCTTGGAGCAACCTGGGATAGTAGAAGGTGTCCCTGCCCATGGCAGGGGGTGGAATGGGATGGTCCCTCCCAACCCAAACCATTCCAGGATTCTGTGTTTAACCAGCCACAGCAAAACGTGAGAGGCCTCAAAATGCGTATAGAGGCCTTGCGTATTTTTAGGCTTCTATTTGGATGCCAAGCTTGTCAAAGATCCCCCAGACTGAGAAACACTTTTATAAAAAGAAACTGAAGAGCAGCCAAATTCTTGGCCTGGTGCAAACCCTGTGTTCCATAAGCTGTGGTTCAGTTTGCATTGTGCTCCTGAGTCAAGAGACATCCTAAAGAGAGGGAGGAATTTATATAAAGTGTAACATTTCCCAGGGACAACATTCCCAAAAACTGGCTGTGCTTAACCCTTCCTTTCATAAGAAAAAATAAAAATTCAAGTTATCCTGAATTCAACAACATGGAATTTGTGGCTAATTTGTGGCTGTGCCTCATTCATTAATACATTAAATGCATTATGAGCCATATACTGGCAATAAGCATATAGAAATCAGCTAAAATCAAATACAAAGAACACCTTCCCCAGTCAACTCTGTATTTTTTAAAAAAATCATTAAATAATAATCAGGTTATAGGCAACAGGTTTCCTTTCTACTCAAGCTTAGCAAATAGGGAAATGGTGCTTTGTTGAAATCAATATCAAATTTCCCAGAAGTTTCAGAGGAGAGAGGGTTTCACCTTGCTCTGGATGGTGAACAACAAGATGGATTTCAGACTTTTGGATGGATGAATCCCAGATCGAGGCACTGCTGGACAAAGGAGGCAGAGGAACTAAAAGGGAGAGAGCTCAGAAGAATCGTTCACATTTACCATAAATTTCATAAATTCATTGTATAAAATACGATTTGCAGACTTCAAAGCTTAACTATCCCATTTTTCTTGCACTGAAAATTTAGATAATAAAACGATCTAAGATTGATACCTTTCTTAGAGACTTAAAGTGACTTCCAGCAGAGCTTGCAAGTGGCATCAACTCCTCCAGAACTCCACTCCTGCAGCCACCAAACCATCCTCATCCCAAGGCAGAGCAACTTAGAGCTGCACTATTCATAAATACACATTTATTTTCCATTAGAAATGCATAATTACAGCATTTAAAAGCCTTTTCCCCTAGAAAAGTAGTTAAGCAACAGTACAAACAAAATTGTTAGTCTTCTGCAAGTACAGTTTTCATTACACTGAACAGAAAACACCAGCAAAAGGCCAATACTTGCTGTCATGGGATTTTCCTCTTTTTAAATATTTTCCATTTTTTGTTATAAACACCATAGCAAATAAAAAAAAAGCTGTTTAAACAGTGAAAAATAGCTGAGCTCTGGAACTTCTCTATGTGGTAAAGCAAGTATTGCAAAGCAGCAATACACCTCCTAAAGTATCTGCAGACATTCAAAGGGCCTTTTTCACAGAAGAAATGGGTGAGCAGGAATTGAGTCTCACAGTTTGGATGCATTAAATCTCCTTCTGTCTTTCTGCAAGGGTTGTTTTTTTTCCTCTTGATTTTTTTCCTGAAGGTCAGATCTTCACTGCTGTTGTGGTGCAGCTCCAGCTGAAGTAAAAGGGTGTGAATTATTCCAGGTGAGGACAACCAGGCCATGGCTGGAGATGTCTGAGGTGTGACCATTGGTTTAAGAGGTATTTTTGTCCTCTTGCACTTCATTTCTGCCTGTAGTTCACCAACAGCTCCCAAAGTTCCTCAGTTCCCTCACTGAATTTGGATTGCTCCGTGTTCTATCTGCATTTCTGGCTGGATTGCTGATTGAAGGCTGTCAGTGCCCTGCAAAGGGAAACAGGACAGCAAGAAATCAATCTAAAAGTGCTTTTCACTGGTGTAACCAAGGGAATGTGAACTTCTTGTACGAATAGAAAGTTCTTGTATGTACCAGTGGAAAAATCCCAGTGCAAAATCCACATGGATATCGGCTCTGTGATGGAGTGGGAATGGGAACACACTTACAAAGGCACCAAAAATAACATCAAGAGTCCTTCTGAAGACTAAATAGACCTTCAGGCTCTAAGGAGAAGGCTGAAATAATGCAATTATGATAAAGATCTACACAATCAGGAGTGGCACATAGGAAACAGTTATTCCCCCTCTCTTCCCCAAAAAGAACCAGCTCTAAATAAAGAAAATAAACCCTCTGTCTGGCACAACATGAAGCTGTGGAAGGGCTGGTCCCAGCTCAAGGTATGGAGAGACATTGGGAATATGGAGCTGGGCAGAACTGTGGGTAAAAAGGCCACCAAGGGGATTATGGAAGAGCCAGGAGGGATTCCTGGAATGACAGAGCTGCTGAAGGTAAGGAGAGTAAAATTCCCTCTTGGCCTTGTGCTTGGAATTTCTCAGTTGCTGCAGGATATGGTCTAAAAATGCTGATTTTACCCACTGCAGTCTGTGTTTATTTTGTGTAAAATGAGAATAAAGCTACAACAGTCAACTTTTCCCCCAGTAAAATCCTTCCTGCAGGCCTGATTTTCCTCACTTCCCAAGGAAGAACAGCCCTCATGACAGAATTGAGAGTAAAGACAATTGATTTCAGCTTTCAAGGGAAGTCTCCTTAAAAATTAAATTCCTCCCAGTGGGCTGACAATGCTGGGGAAGGATAATCCGACTGCAAAATCCCTTTTAGCCAAGTTACTTGGAGTAAGGAAAAGGAGCTGCTGAAACAAACTCTATCCTTGGAGCTGAAAGATAAACTTAAGAACAGCTGGACTGGCTTGGAGAAAGCCCCTCACACCCAGGAAACCTTCCCCTGACAGAGCCAGGATCACAAGCACTGATAAAACTCCAAGCAAAGGGCAAGGATTTAATGATATTTCTCTGGATTTTCCTGCCCCACATTCCAGAGATCTGCTCTTGATGGATTTTCCCCCCATAAACACATCTAATATTTGCTTTATGTAACACCCTGGATACAGAATTACATCTCTGACAGTATTTCTGTTGTAAAACAGTCTGATTGGAAGTCCTGCTTTTTGCCCTCAGCCTTGGATCTGCAGGATGATCCACATGGGTGGAAACTCCTGATTTCCCATCCTTCAGATTTTACTACACAGTCACAACTTATTTATTCAAATAAAAATACCAGAGGCTCGAAATCATGAAGTGTTTCTCCTAAATTAAGATTTGTTTTCAGATTCTTTCTCTCCATCTCTGCCTTGTTGTCAATTATTGCACGTGGCTACAAGACTTTTACCCTGTTCAACTTGAAAAGTAATTTGGTGTTTGCTTAAACTTAAATTGTTCAATAAATTCGTGCCAAAGTGGTGAATAAATCTATCAAATTGCTAAATTTGAGAGGACAAGCACGAGGAACACACCCAGGAAAGCTCCATGGGAGGTAAATTTAAGTATTTTCCAGGTCTGGAGTGAGAGCAGCAGCAGGAGAAACACCTCTCACTACCTGCTGCCTGTGTACTTCACTTATTTGGCTTCATGATCCTTGTGAGTCCTGATATTCCATGACTCCATGATTTATTAATTGCACAGGACCAGCAGGGATGGAGGATTCATAAAAAATAAGGCACAATCCCTGTAGCAACGCTCTCAGCGTCCAGAGCAGTCTTACAAGTGACTAAGAATAAAATCTTCAGAAGGCAAAAAAATTCCACAAGCACTTGGCATCCTCCAGAACAGAAGCCCAGGAAGAGGGATTTGCAAAACAACCCGTGACCATCTTCAGAAAAACTTCCTACAACTGTTCTAAGTCAATTTTCTTGCGTTGTCACCAAAGCTTCAAGTTGATGACAAGCTTTTTCTAGACTTGGCCACACAACTGTTCAAACTGATTTAAAAAGACAAAAATACCCGGTAATTCCTCCACCATAACTGAGGGAATCAAGTGTTCACTCACAGATGCTGTGGGAAATCCAGGCTGTTGATCAAAACAACTGGAAAACTGCTGTCAGGAAGGGTATAACATTTTTAACTGAAACCTCAGTCTAAAATATCCTTTTTGGCTGCATTCAGGCACGTTTCTTGCCCTGTCCTTTGCAATGGCTTTTAGCCTTCAAGGGCACAGGAAAACAATGATGACCGAAATAACTGTTCTCTAGAGGCACTGAGAAGGAACACAGAAGAGGGAGCAGGAAAAGACCATTTATATCTTTAAAAAAAATTATGGAAATGATATTTTTTTATGGCTTGGAGAAAGGATCATGAAGTCCTTGTTTGTGGGTAGATATACAGGACGTGTGATGGATATTTCACTCGAGTTAAGCACATTCAGATGGTGAAAATAGAGACCTGGACATACCTGGTTGGTGGCAGAGTGGTCTGTCACCGGTGTGAGTTGCACATACTGGACCTGGATGTCACTTCCCTGGAGTGGGGATCCATCCACCCCCCCGGGCGCGGGCTCGGCCGACGCCACGGCGATGAGCTGAGCACCCTGCAGCACCTGTGGGGACAGCAGGGAGTCACAACTCGGAATTCCAGGGTGGGGCAGGCTGGAAGGGACCCCAGTGGGGCATCTCCTCAGACTAGGTCATCCCAGAGCCCCTGTGAGAGGCTGGGATGTTCCTGGTGAATGGCTCCAACAAGGGGCCATTTGCAAGAGCAGCAGGTCCAGACTCTTCCACCAGAGGACTGTGAATGACCCACATGTTCCATCAGTGTAAAACCTCCCCCCTGAACCTGAGCACATATCAACACACTGGACTTCATGTTTTGGGGTCTTCCCCCACCCCAAGGGATCAAGACTTTGACCAACAGACACCGATATTGCAATGATCAGGTCTCGTAGCTGGACCCCCCGGTGGTGACATCTTTCTACCCTTATCCTTCCTTTCTCTTCCTTTCTTTTCCTTATACATTTTCCTAAGTGTTATTTTTATGCCTATATTTCTAAAGATAATAACCAAAACAGCTACTTTTATATTGTTTTATTACTATAGATAATAATAACAACCAAAATGGCTCCATGTATCTTTTCCAGTGCAACCAAATTGTTCTAAAATACACCCTACATATATAGATAGATATATAGATATAGATATATATAAACCCCAGTCATTCAGTGTCTGTAACCTCCTGAACCAAACCAGATCCAACACCAAAGACTGTTAAAAAAACCCCCAAAACACTTGTCCATTAGTACCAGTTGCTTTCAGCCACATGGACATGGAACACAGGGATTCCCACACAAGGTGTTCAACCCACTTGGCCTTCTGGGATTCATAATTATGTTAATGATTATGACAAAGACTAATTGGGACAGACTGACAGGTCACATGAGAGTGACACTATCAGTAGTGCACAGGGATGTCACTCAGTAACATTTTACTGCTGCATAAACAGGCCCAAATCCAAGATACTCCTTCTCACAGCCAAAGGCATTTCAGTGTTGACCATTTATTAGAACAATGTTTACATTTGTGTCATATATGAAGGTGTAGATTTAAGAATTACTAATTAATTCTAAGTTCCTACAGTTCCTAAGTTCCCAAAGGCTTCAAAACCAAAGGATAGTGGATCCATCTCAAAGTGCTTCTTAAAAACATGCTTCTCTTTAGATTAATTTTAATTTACTTCTTGACACACAGGTCAGAATAAAATACATGTATGTAAATAATGACAAGTAAGTCCCCGCTGCCATTTTTGACATTCAGCTAGAATAGGCACATTAATTAATATTAACTTAATTTCTTTGTGCCATGAGGGATGTATTTTTAAACTACAGCATTTGACCCGCAGCGAACAAAAGGAACCTTTCAAAGGAAGGCAGGAGAACAAAGAGCAAAAATAACATTCCCAACAAAGGTTTTGCTTCCCATAGTCTGATTTCTCAGCTGATCTGAGGGTGGGTGGCCATGGAAGAGGGGGTGGACCACAATTTCTCTGGGGAGCGTGGGAGGCAAGAAGAGGCGACCCCAATAAATGACCTCAGGGGTGTGCTCAGGATTTTATGAGATCTTGGGTGTTCTGGGATACAGTTGGCATCAAACTGCAAAGGATGCTACACTTTGTTTTTACAGGAGTGAGCAAAATTCTCCCACCCTACGGTGTTAGTGTTGGAACTGAATGATCCAGGCTGCTGGGATCACATCACATCTCTATTCATTACCTGTAGGTCTTCAGTGGGGTTTTTTCTCATTTATTTCTGAACTATAAAGTTCACAATGACTGTGAGTGACTGAACAACCCCATTATCATGGAATCATGGAATGGTTTGGGTTGGAAGGGACCTTAAAGCTCATCTCATTCCACCCCCTGCCATGGGCAGGGACATCTTCCACTAGCCCAGGTTGTTTTAAGCTCCATCCCCCTGTTCTTGTCACATAGAAACTGTTTTACAACAAAGAAGCCAAAAATTTCCAACAGAACCAAACATTTCCAACAGCTTCCCTGTTTTATTGCACGTTCTCACCTGCCAGTGACCTTCCAGAGCATTTGGAAAAAAAAACTCCCTTTCACAGCAAATTCAGGGGAAAAGGCTTCAAATAGAAACAGAGGAGGTTTAGGTGGGATATTGGCAGGGAATTCCTCCCTGTGAGGGTGGGGAGGCCCTGGCACAGGTTGTCCAGAGAAGCTGTGGCTGCCCCATCCCTGGAAGTGTCCCAGGCCAGGCTGGACGGGGCTTGGAGCAACCTGGGATAGTGGACGGTGTCCCTGCCCATGGGGCTGGAACTAAATGATCTTTGAAGTCCCTCCCAACCCAAACCATTCCGGAATTCCATGATTGTACCAACTGTGTCATCCCACTGGCCTGAATCTCTGCCTTTGTCTTTGGATTTTTTACCTCCTCTCTCCCCCTTTTTTTTCTCTTTATCACTCAAACTCTTGATGGTCTGGGACATGCAAATTATTGATCTCCCAAACTTCTGTTTTTCATCCCTTCTTCAGTCAGATGTTTGCCATACAAAACTTAATAAAATTAGTCTTAATAATGAAAACCAGCCACCTTCTCTGCCTCCTTTCTTTCCATGTCAAGCTCATTTTATCCCATAACTAATTGTTCCCATTCAACATTCAACTGCCAGGGCAGGAAATAGAATTTTCTTCAAAAGATTAAAATTTAATGCCTTCTTTCAGTTTCTTCCAAAATTATTCAGTTTCCAAGCATGGTTCAACACATATCACACCCTCTGCCGATTTTACTTATCACTGACAATTATTCTTTTGGAAGTCCATAACTCAAGCCTTTAAATTCCAAACCCAGATGAATATTTCGGAATAGCTGGAAATTCTTTACTGAAACCAGGCCCATTCCTCAGGCTGGTCTTTGCCAGATTGAACATTCTAAAAGACACTTTTGAAGCTTTTAAAACACCTTCTTGCTACTGTTGTGAGCCCTTTTATTGATCTAGGCAAGCACATATGTTTGCCTACCCATAAAAGGCTCAAAACCAAGACACTCTGAGAATTTGGTGTCTTTTTTCCTATTTCTACTGCAGGAATGCAAAAAAATAAGATTTCTTTTTAATAAAGAGAGGTTTTGAATTGCTGAGTGGTTGTTTATAGAAGGTTCACTAAAAATCCTGTGGCACTGATGGCAAAACACATTCAAACAGCAAACACAGCTCCTTGAAAAGATAAGCAGCTCTGCTGATAAACACCTTCCCTTCAAAAAGATAAGTCCCTCTACCTGATTCTTTCCAGTCTTAAAGTTTTCTTCACGAAGCCTTAAGACTAAAACCATCTTATTGCCAACAAAACATTTATTTAGTGGATTTACAGGCTCATGGATATCTGGGGCAATTAGACTCTGTCTTTAGGTCCAGAACTCAAAAACTGTTTAGTCAAAAATTAATAAGTTCTTTGAAAACATCAGAGGTTTAGATTAATCCAGGTCTCCAACATCTTGGCATTCCCTAAGGAAGCTGGAGCAGGCAGTGCAGAGCCAAAAGAATGGAGCTGTATGAAAAAAAATCCAAGACTCGAGTCCAAAAGTTTAATTTTGTAATTCTTAATTTCTCTTGATGAAGCAGAGCAAGACCCAACACAAGGAAACAAGTCCAGTGTGGAGGACACTTGCTCCACCCATTCATCCTCAAATATTACAATATCATCCTGTAAATTCAATATATAGTGTTGTGGTGTAAGGGTTTGACAGAAGCTTTGGTAACGTGAAGGTACTTTATTTAATTAATGTCCTAATTAATTTCTCTTAAAATAAAAGTGTGTTGAATTAAGGTAACTGAAAACAAAATAAAAATTATTGACTGCTCTCAAAGCTGATATCACTGGGAATTTACTGATCTACGTCCTAAAGCTTTACTTGGGGACCTTCCCTTATCCAACAAAAACTTGTACCTAAATTTGCAATTTATTCCTTACATGAAATGTGCCAATACCAAAATAAACTCAGCATAAATAAAAGCCCAACTCAGAGCAGTTCAGAGTGAGGGAACTGTCCCTGCTGTGCAGTTCGGAGCTGAACCATACAAAAAGTGCCCTTAAATCTGTCAAAACCTCATCAGGGAACCCCCTGCAGAGCCATAGAACTGGGAGCACCTCCTTGACATTCCCTAAATAACAGGCAGGAAAAGTGAAATGGATTTCAGCTCTGCAGAGGGTGGAAAAATGAAACGGATCATTCCAGAGAGTGTTTTTATCAGGGGCAATATTTCCTTGTATAACAAGGAATAAACATCTCAGCTGCTTTGCTGTGGCCACAGCTCTGCTCAGCCCTGTCAGCTCCCAGATTCCCTTAATGTGCCTGGAGAAACACATGGACACAACCGCAGCTACTGGGGTTGGAACTCTCAAACTGCAACTGCACCAAAATGTCCCTTTTTCTTCCTGCTGAGGTGGGGTGGAGAGAGATCAGTGATGGCAAAGTATGTCTTGGTGGATGTAAACCTTCTGCATCTTCATGGAATCATGGAATTATGGAATGGGTTGGGTTGGAAGGGACATCAAAGCTCAGAAAGTTCCACCCCCCGACACTTTCCACCAGACTAGGTTTTTTCAAGTCAGGTCCAACCTGGTCTTGATGTCCTTTCACAACACCCATTTCCTTCCCAAGAAGTCCCTTTTGGTGATCCCAAAGGAAAACATGGCTGGGAGCACCAGGAATGAGCCTCTGCCTCTGGAGAGTGACTCTGGTCAGCAAAGCTCCGATACTTCCCAGCACTGGGGTTTTATGGATTTGCAGCCATCAGGGAAATGCTGTAATAGACCCTGAGCAAAGAAAAATGAGGTGCTGAGTGAAAAACTGACGGAAGATTTGAAAGGGAAAGCGTGGCAGAGGTTCCTGATCTTTATGAACATTCCCTGCACAAGGTTTTTTTTAAAAAAAGAAAAAAAAAAACAGAGAAAAACTCCAAAGAAACCAATCAGCCAAAAAAAAAATCAAACCAAAACAAAGAAAGAAAAACACAAATAAAATATTCTGGGGACTTTGAAAACTGTTCACATCTAATTTGAGAAATAAACTGCAAAACATAAGGTGCAGAAAAAGATCAAATTAATATATATTATGTTATCTTGTATTAAAAAGCACCTGCTCTCACCATCACTGTCCCCCTGAGCTTTTCTTAAGCACAGCTCAGCTAAAAGAAGCCATTTTTTTCCACGGACAGTATTTAAAAATACAGCATATTTTTATATTCATTATTTCTGTCCACGTTAAATACAACCTGTGTAAAATTAAGTGAACACCAACAGACAAAAGAGAAGCTATTAAAGGTGTCTCAGACTTTCACTGGGTCTACAACTCTTCCAGGGCAAGGTGAGGGTCCCTCAAGAGCCCACCGGCTCCTTGAGAAGTGGTTGGTGTTGAACATCATCAGGGTAATTTAAACTTTATCTGGGAATTTTTACAGGCTGAAAGGGACGCCAAGTTCATTAGTGAGAAATAAAAGTCCAAATCAAGCTTTGGATCGTGTGATCTGAATACAAGGAGATACAGGAAATCCTGGGTGTAGGAAGCTCACATTGTCATCAGCAGCATTTGATTTTAACTCAATATCCCAGATGGACAGACAGGGATGTAAAGAAAAGTCATGGAAGGAGGGGGGATTTTCTCAAGATGCTTTGGGGTCACATCCCAAGGAAGCCAAGCAGGGCCCTTCCTTTGACTTCTAGTAGGGATGAGCTCAGGCCTTGAAAAAGGATGTAAAATACACCAAAACCAAACCCAGAGTTTCACTGAAAATCCACTTTAAACCAGCACATGTGCAAGACTTAATTATACTTAATTGGCAGTTTGAGAGCAGATGTAATTTCAGTAAAAGTGACTTGGTTATGTAAAGAGGAGTTACCTCATCTAAACTCACTGTATCAAATCCTGGGGGATGTTTGGAAGGAAGGAAATCTGGATCATCTGACTCAGCTTTTGTACCGAGATCCTCTCAGTGAAATGGAAACTTCTCAAACAGCTTTGGGGTTCACTGGCAGCTCTTCTCAGATGCTGAACTTCCCCAAAACAACCCCCAGTTTGATGTCAGTTGTTCCACAAAAGGTGCTCTGATGTCCCTGCACCTGCCAGAGCTTCCTGAATTAGGAATTTGGGTATTTCCTGCCCACCTTCCCTGGTTAATCAATCTCTTCTCTGGTGAACCCATGGATTATATCCCATGAACTCCACACACATATGGGAACGGGACTGCCAGGTAGTCAATCCACCCAAAATTCTTCCATATATCCCCATAATCTTTTGGCAAGAAAGGAAAAAAAGAGTCAGAAATACATAACTAAGCATTTCTGCTCAGCCTTCTGTGTTCTGTTATAGCTTGTAAAAACTCTGGAGTTAATTCAATCTGAGAACAGTAAATATTATTCAAACCTCACGGAATCATGGAATCCCAGAGTGGTTTGGGTTGGAAGGGACCTTACAAACCACCCCCTGCCATGGGCAGGGACACCTTCCACTAGACCAGGTCGCTCCAAGCCCCATCCAACCTGGCCTTGGACACTTCCAGGGATGGGGCAGCCACAAATCTACATAATTCCAACATTTTGTGAAGAAACAGCTCAGTGTCAGCAGCAAGTTGGGTAAAATCAGGGAACTACTTCCAATAGGAAGATTTTTCGGAGTGGGCAGTTCCATCTCCCCACGATAATCCACTCTTTGGAGCAGTACTAAAGAAGCTTTGGCTTCCATGGTTTTTTTCCAGCACAATGTTATTTTTGGGTTTTATTCAATGTACAACTGAGTGCTGTTAAGAAATGGCTGGATAGTTCAGAGCAAAATACTCCAGTGTCAAAGAAATCTTCCTGAAGTGGAGCTGCCGAGTGCAAAAGCTGAAGGAAGGAGTGAAAGCCGAGTGACACAGACTCCTCCAAGTGACCAGCACGGCCAGAGGTCACCCCAGTGGATAAGGAACGTGACTCACACAGCATCTGGCTGTGGGAAATTTGCTGTTGTGACATAACCCAGCCAAGAGGGAGAGGATCTTTCCCTTCTGAAGGACTGCCTCCCTTTACATTTTGCTGTGGCAAATCCCTGCTACTCCAATAAATGTAAACACGGCTTTAAATGTCACCCTGCTGGGCCCATCCTCCAGGCCCCAATTCCTGGCGGGATTAGTTATGCTCAAAACAAAAGGTCAGGAGAAATGCTTAAGGACTTCGAGCATTTACTATGAAATTCTGCTCAAGTTTTGAGGCAGTTTCAGCAGAAGGAGAGTCCAACCCTTTCATAAAAAACTTAAAGGAGGATTTGGACTCTTAGTGCTGATGAGAAGGTCCTTCCCTTCCAATGAGGCTGGTAGTAAATATGCCACTTAAAAATAGGAAGAGCAGATCACTGAGGATCTCCCAGAATCACACACAGCTGTTATTTTGCTTTCAAATGTCCAAACCAATTCCTCACTTTGCCCTCGGAATGGTGATTTCACTTTGATTCCAGAAAGAAAAGGCATTTAGGGGAACTGCAAATGTTTACATCATAACTGGCAGGGATTTTTTTTTTTTAAGTTCTAGCAAAATAACATCTGAAAGTTTGACTCTTGTAGCCAGGGTAACAAAACACTGCTCCTACTGTACACGGCAGGATCCCATTAACTTGGAGAAATATGGATGGGGAAAAAAAGCACGAGCGACAACGGCTCATCCACAGAGGGACAGAAAAGTTCTAGGATTGCAATGCTCAGGAAAAGTCCTAAGGAAAAGCAAATTAATATTCTCCCTCCTCCACTTTAATTGTGGAATGATGTAACCAGCTCAAGTTCTATCCATCAGGATCAGAAGGACGTGATGGATTCAAAGGAAAAGCAGGAGGAGGATGGCAGGAACAACCCCAGCGAGGAGCCTGGACTATAAATCAGCAGCTGGAGAAAGTTCTAAGCCAGAACTTGTCAATTAAAGAGCACTTAAATGAGAAAACAGTGCTCTGGAGAATTACCTGAATTACATTAATAAGTTGCTTAGAGAAACTTGCACCAAAAAAACCCACTGTGGATGTAATTCCTGAAAAAAACATCCCAGGGACAAGAAAATGTGGCAAGTTGAACAAGTTAAAGAGCACATTTGAACCCTCAGGGGTTTTTCCCCCACCTAAGGGAAGATAGTCCCAGATTTCACAGAGGGGGAAGGCATCCAGAGCTTGGAACTGTCTGTTGTCTTTAATTTCCCTTTTCCCCCCCAGTCCCATGGCAGGAATGACAGAGCTGGGAGACACCAGGACACGAGGAGTTCTCTTCATGTTCTAGTGGGTATGTCCTTGTGTAAGGGGAACATGAATTCCAGAATTTTGGCTAAAAATAAACATGAAATGGCTGGTTTTTAGAATGGAAAACATATGACAGAACACCTGGACTTCTCCAAATACTCCTACAAAAGGTTACAGGATATCGGTAGGAAAGGAATTAAAATACCCAACTATAGCTCTAATCTTGGCTTTTATCTCCTAGGAAAGTTCACGTAAAAAGAATCCAAAATAATAGAAGCTTTATCCACTTTATTTCAATTATTGGCACTGAAAAGGCAAGTGTTGCTGTGAACTGCTCCGTGGGCTCCAGTGAGGACCAAACCAAGAGCAGATGGGATGGATATTAAATGTTATAGATCATGTTCCACCTCAGCAAGTCTTATGTTTGATGTCATTCTTTTTTCAGAAAAGAGTTCCCAAAGAAAAGCAATTAGGAAAGATGATGGATTTCCTCCATGGAGGTGGATGTCCTTACACATATGCACTGTCATTTTTAAAACTATCATCTTTTTGACAGATTTAATAATCTCAGACCACCACAAATCACCACCCCCTGACTTCCACCAAGGTTCACAGATAAGACATGAATTATATATATTTTCTCCACCTAAAGCCACATCATTCCAGGCACCAGAAGCTGCTCAGCACTGGAGCTCCACATGTGCTTCCCTTTAACCCAGGCACTAAGTGGCCAAATGTTTCCAATCCCCTGGAGAAAGGCTTGGGAATTGGTGCCTCTTTCACAGCAGCCTTTGGGATGATGCAAACAGCCTTTCTCTAATTTCAAGTCATAAAATGAAAATGAATCCTACCAGAGTGTCACTTTGTTTGCCTAAGTTGTGTAGTTATGGAGCTGCACATGATACTTTCCCAATTTTCCAAATGAATTCCTGGTTACTGGATTAATTCCCTCCTTTATTTACTTTTCTCAAGTAGCCCAACATGTAAGAATTACACAAACCCTTAAAAAATGTGGGTTGCCAGCTACATTCCACGTTGAGAACACAAATAAAATGATTTTTAAATAATGTTAAAATGATGGCGGTGATTTTTAAATAATTTTAAAGTGGTGATTTTTAAAATCCTTTTTTATTTTCTTTTTTTTTGCTTCCACGTACCAGCTCTGCACGGGAAAGTATTCCCAGAGAAACTACTATTTTAGCAGATAACCAAAACTCTGCTGCTGGAAATGGGAACAAAGAGGAACAAGAAGGGATTTGTTTATCCCCTTCACTTCCTGCACTGCTTAGAAAACTGCATCGAGTCATTCTAACCCCATTAGGTAACACATCCACCCTGTTCTGCCATAAATCACTAAAATCTCTTTGCTTTGGGGATGGAAAACAATTGGCACAGTAGTTGAGTGCCTGTTCTCCCCTGGGGGTTGAACTCCAACCATATGTGTGTTGTCAGGGCAGTTTTACCCTTCCAGAGCATCTCTCCAAGGTTCTGTGCCGTCGCTTCTTTTCCCCATTCGTGTCCGGGGAAATCCATGGCTGTGGGATGGAATGAGAGGAACCAGCCCAGCAGTTCCAGCCCTAAATCCCAACTTTGCTGTAGAGCTCAAAGTTTCACCTATGTGGAGCTCCCAGACACCAACAGCCTGTGCTTGACCCTCCCTCTGACTCTCCCTAAATATATATTTTGCTACCAGCTGAGCCTCCGGGGCAGCCAAAGGTCTTTAACATCGATGCAAATGCAATCTGGAGAGGGAAATTAAGCTTTCCCATCAGCATTAGCATTTTTTAAGCTGCATTTTTGAACCCCTCTCAATTTTTTTCCCTGGAATATGGAGTGTGAATTCGAAGCAGACATCAAGGAGAGCTCGGGACCCAGAAGGATTGTTTTCTTACAGTCCACATCTGCTTTTCCCCAACATGCTGCCAGTTCTGGAACTCCCTTTAATACCCAGCTGGGATAATGTAAAACTAGTCTATAACCTGAAATAAATGCTAGAAGCACATATTTGTGTTCAGAAATACTTGTACAAATTAAGCTCAACTTGACTAATGTTCTACCCACTGAAAAGTTTCTATCAATGAAGAGGAGGAGGGGGAAAATCCCACCCAAACCAGGCCCTGTGTGTGTGTGTGTGGCCACAGATTGGAAACCAGAACTAAAGCTCAGCAGAGCAGCAGAAAATCCTGCTTTTAGAAGGTTAAAATGATTTCTTTTTGCAATCAAACCCTGAGTTCTTCAAGCAAAGCCATTTAAAATGTGGTTTTCTCACAATGTCAGGAAGGAATTATCAGGTGGAAATCTTCTCCCTGACCAACTCCAAACTCTCTTCTTTCTAATCCATGGGAAGTACAAATGTCTGGTAAGAAAACTGTGAATTAGGAAACTCCTCTGGAGTGTGCAGAGGAAAATTGCTGAACAAAGAAAGAACAATAAAAGATGTATAATTGTACAGAAAACCATCATCTTTTGGCAGCTTTGATGAGCAAAACATAAATCAGAAGTGGGGCAGCAATAAAAGTGAGAACCTGATAATGTTATCCCAGAGGGAAGGAGCACAGGGAGGGTCCTTGACAGGGATTTCTGAGATGTTTAAAGAGGGGCAGTAAAAGTTATTCCTCCCCCAGCCCATTAAGGAATGAATTATTCTGCCTCAGATTCCCAGATTTTTATTCACACAATAATTCCACACCCTCAGCCTGAGCCTGACTCTCTGTCTGGCTGCTCAGAGAGAGGAATAAAGGCTTCAAATGGGTTCAGCATTTTAGGAAATAAAAAACCCCACATTTGGAGTTGATCAGCTCTGGTCCTGACACAAATTATGGCACTTCCAGCCCTCACATGGTTTCAGACACTGCCTTGGGAGTGTAAAATGCCAAGACACAATTAATGTAAAGATTTCTTAGAGCATGTGCTCATAAAAAGCATTTTTTTCATGTCTAACACAGAACATGCTATTTTTTCCCCTTAGAAATTCAATTTATTAGACTCCAGAAAAAAACAGATTAATAAGACACACACCTGGATTGACCCTGAATCCCCAGATAATAAGGATATTCTGGAAATACTTATAATATTTAAAATATGTAAAATAGTATTTCTGGAAATATTTATAATTTCTGAACACCCCTGACGTTCTTTGAAGCCTGTTCCTCTCCTGGTTCCGACACTGTCCTCTGGAACAATTTAGAGGAAAATCCAAGTTATTTCACAACCCCCATTAAATCCAAATTTCACACTTTTTGATGCTTTCTAGGAGAGAAAGGGAAAATGGAATTTAAGAAGGAGGTAATAAGTGGTATTTAAGCATTTGTAATATCAAGAAGATAAAAGCACGGGGAAGAAAGAGGTAAAAGCCTCCCCAAGGAGATTTACACCTTTATACAAAGGATTCCCTCTGATATTTTTATTTACCTACATATTGTTTTTTCCTGTGTATTTCAGGACATAATTCCTTTCATATTTTCACTTAGAATTTAGATCACACAGAGCACTGTACAGTAAATAAACTGACGAAATTAGGAATGAAACAGCACTGGAAAAGATCAATTTAATTTTTTGCCCCCTTTTAACTGTAGTCAGATTAAAAAATCTTTGAAGTTAAATAATAAACCACTGCACATCCCAGAGAACGGTTGGTCAGTGTTATAAAAGGAGCAATAATAGTTACTAATTTGAGTTAGAAGTTTAAATGATGGTAGACAGAATGGAGCAGGCAAACAGGGAGCAGGAAAACTTTTTTAAAAGGCTTGGGAGTCTCTGACTGTGAACAATTTAACTAAAATTTAATTCAAAATGTAATTAAAAATTCAAGTGGGAAAAATTTAAGATTTCATGTAAAGGAAAACTTCTGGCCATTTTTAAACAGTAACATCCTGGAGGTGACTGATTGGGGGTTAATTTAATTGAATACTTTCTGAGTGTCCCGAGAGATGGGAATGGGAGCTGAGGAAGACCATGGAATTCTGTCCCATCCTGTCCCACAGCTGGATGGGCAGGTCACCCCTGAGTCCATCTCCCCACTCGTTTTAGAGGAGCAAAGCTCCCATTTTTATTTTCAGGGCTCAACAATCCCACATTTTCTTCCTCTGCACTGGTGGGAGCCGACCTGAACCCCCGGGAATTCAGCTGAGCTGTGTCACTTCTGAACAACCACACTCCCAACTTCCCCCTTCAAGTCGGATCTGATTTGTGGGTTTTCCCCCTGTTTCTCCCTTCAGGAATCCCTGAATCTCCCAAGCAGCAGCAAAGCCCAGCATTGTCCTGGCTCCTGACCTGCTGGATCGAGGGGTTCACCCTGGGTTTGTTGGGAATGTTGGATTAACACCCCCCAAAATGTCAAGAGGCAGCTCAAGGGAAAAAAATCAACTTTTTTGGGTGAGCTCAGCACTGCTGCCAGTGGAAACCCCACAGTGTGAACCTCTGGCAACCTTTGGTATTTCTGCCCTCGGTACAAAACCTCACAGGGCTCATTCCTGCCCCTGGGAAAATGTGCTGCCATTTGGGACCACGTTGTGGTGACATTTCCAGAGTCCCCCCAGGCCATTCCCAGCCCCGGGACAGCTCCATGGACAAAGAGCCCCTGTGAGAGCACAAAGCAGCTCCTACAGATCCATCAGGGCTTGAACCATTCCAGATCTCAGTCCCTAAAACAGCTGCTGCCATTCCTGAAGGGATTTCTAACGCCTTAGGGCACAGGGAAATGGTTACATTATATATATATATGTCATTTAATAATTATTATTATTATAATAATTATAATAATTATTATTTTGTTATTAATATATATTAATATATTTAATATTATTATTTTTTGTTCTTATTTTCTATCTAGTTCTTATTTTCTATCTATTCCTAATTATATATCTAGTCCTAATTATATATCTAGTTATTTTATATATATCATGATATATCTTCCATTTATTATTATTATCTAGTTATTGGTTTCTATCTAGTTATTATTATATATCTAGTTGTTATATATTATTGTTATTACATTACTGTTGTTGTATAAAAATATAAATAAAATAACGAAAACATACATGTAAATTTTAAAATAAAAATAAAATTAAAAATCAAATATAGAGAGCACAGGGGACAGGATTTATATCAAGTGGATGGGATTTATATCTTGATAAACAGCTGAGAAATGCAGACATTATGCTGCTGAAATATTAGTTTAGGACAATTCTGCAACATAGAACTAGAAATAGTTTTTGGTGTAAAAAAAACTTAAGAGAGGAAAAGATCTGTATTGAGAAACAATTTGAAATAGTTAAAAATGCAAGAAATTTGCTTTAATTCTAAATGGAAGTTCCAAAGCACATCATGATAAACACCAAATTTCTATTCCTGCAGCTCAAACCCCTTGAGCAGCAGCCAGTTGTGCACTGAAAACAATGTTATCCTTCAAAAGCTTCCAATGGAATACTTTAGATATGCAGATAAAATTCAAAATACACCAAATTTATCACGGAGGGGGAAAAGAAAAGGGGGGGAAAAGCAAACATGAGTTTTATTGTTTTTACTGCGGCTGCAAATTCGATTTCAGATTGAAAGGGAAGGACAAACAAAGTGGGTTTTATGTCTAAATATGGTTTTGATCCAAGGAAAATAAAGTCATAGACCCGACCTAAAAAAGGGTGAGGGAGATTTCAGCCTGTGTGATGTTAAGGAGACAAATCATGGTAAATTATGTGGGAATAAAGAGCCTTTTCGGAGCGTTCAGTCCCAAAATTTCTCACACTTGTCCCATATTCCGAATATTTCTGGTCTCAATCCTTCTCTGTGCAGATCCTGGATCCCCAGGAGAACCAGGCTGAGCAATGCCAGGCACCAGCTAAGCCGGGTTTAAAATTATGATTTAGGATGTTTAGAAAGGGAGGGTAATTTTGCTTTGAAATTTCATGAGATAAAATCCATCGTAGACGTCAAAGGCAGAAACAAAAATGAATGATAAGCTGCTAATTTCCTGCAGATTTCCAAGTTTTTCCTCACTCAGTGGTAACAAAAGTTAAATTTCTTTACTAATTTATCGTGTGTGCTGGTCATTAAGGACTAACAGTGCTAAAAGTCAGATGAACGATTTTGGGGGGGGATTTTTCCTGACTTTGAGAGTTCTGTTTTTAAATCCTTTGACAGCATTATTGTCTATTTTCATAAAAAGCCAAGAATTTTAAAGAGAGAATATTTACGGGGCTTGTTTCACGTTTATATTGTTGTTTTTTGACTCACGGGGCGGCACAAGGACCAAAGATTTCGCCGAAAAAGGATTTTGAAATCTCTGCCTAATGAGTGACTAATTGTGGACTAACTCCATGACTTCAGTCCCAGGAATTCCAGGTAAATAAGAACTGCCCAGATACAGAATGTTCCCAGCAAAGTGGCCAAGACCGGACACTTTTCCAGTGGAAACTGGCTCGGGATGAGCCGCGTGTTTTCGGAAACACGAGGCAGAGGAAGGACTTGGAGAAGGATTCCTATGGGACAGGCTGAGCTAAGGAACGTTCAAAGGTTAAGGAAGATTGATTTTATAATGAAACCACCTGCATTTTGTAATGTAAATTACATTGTAATTTAAAGAGATGCCTAAATGGGGGGGTTGCTTTTCTTCTCCAGAGTGGTCCCGTGGAATAAAGAATTTTGGGGGAAGCTGGGAAAGCAGCACAGTCAGAATGACAAATGAAAAGCAAATAAAAGAAGAGCTGAGGGGAAAAGCCTTGAGCAGAGATTCCTAAGGACAGACACTGAACCCCATTCCCAGAATTGTTTAAAGGTAAAAATGAAGAAAAAATAAGTCACTTTTAAAGGGAAAATCTTTAAAATTAAAATAACGTGCTAAACATTTGTTTTACATGACACCAGCAGTGACAGAAACAGGTTTTGCCACTATTTATCTTTACAATTGAAGTAAAATAATTCTTTTTTCTTGCACTTCACTGTTAAGAAGGAACCGGCTCCGTTTCACCCAGACCCAGCAACCTGAGTTTGCTTAAACCAGGCACTCAAAGACCAGCTTAACACTGACTTTGGGGACCTGAAGCTTAAATTCCAGGTGGGTCCCCTGTCCTTACCCCTTTTTTTGGTTGTATCTCACTAAATATTGCCAAGTGTTTTTATAGACTTCCGAATTTACTGCTCCGCGTTGGTTTATTGCGGTTGTAACCTTTTCATTTGCTTGTAAATCACTGATGTGAAGGCGAATAAAAAACAAAGATGAAGATAAACCGAAGCTGTAGTGGATTTTTTTTTAATAAAACCATTTTGAAGTATTTATTTTAGCTGAAAACAAACGCCTTTGAGCTCCTTTCTTTCTCTGACTCGCAGCTGTCGGCAAGTGCTCAGTGAACGGAATATTCTGCTTTCTAACAAGAAACAAATCTTTCTAGTTCAGATTATTTAGATTAAAACCAAAACTCATTAAAAGACACCAATAGGTGACCCTGGGTTGTTCCTGCAAACATTTGGTTGACACTTCAGAAGGGCTGCCAAGAATCCACAAAATATTTCTAAAATCTTGGGACTTCACTTGAGCGCGAACAAGTTGTTCTCAGGGAGGCTCGAATTTGCTGCAGAGGCTTTAAGGAGTATCATCAAAAATCCATCAAAAACCAATACTGAAACTCCACAAATTAAAAGAGTAAAACAGCATAAAAAGCAGATTATTTTGATGGGAAATCAAAGACAAAAGTTGTAAAACGCCAAATTTTCCATCACAATAAATAAGTCACTTCGTTTTGTTAATTAAAGTTTTCCTGAAATGATTCCATTTGCAGCATAACAAAGGAAAATTATGTGAAATGTAACATGGAAATCAAATCAATCCCAAAGATTTTGGGGAAAAACTGTCACAAATACGTCAAGGTCTGCTAAGAATCCCACGGCATTTGAACAACTTGGAGAAAGGCTGCCCTGGAACCTGAACCATGGGGCAAAGAGCTCCAAAAACACAAGGGAATACAAAAATCCAAAGGTTTTTACACACCTGCCAGGTCAGGGCACTATGAACTTTCTATAATTTTCCTATCATTTTTTTCCACTTTTTTTCCCCAAAATCTCTCTGAGAACAAACACAGGAAGGTTTATAAAGCATTTATTCCATGTGTTCTGCAGGATTATGCATAAAACCCCCTGTAAGAATAAAAGGGTTTTATCTTCTGCTTGATTTATCTTGGGGATATTTTTCTTTTTTTAGAGGTAACTTGCAAGAATAGCAAATAAAAAGGCAAAAATCCAGAGAGAGATGATGCTTTCGTGACAATAAATTCCCTCCTCTCCCCTTCCCGTGATTCTTCCAGCCTCAGGAGCACTGTTTAGATAGGAAAAATTAGGAACAAATGGTTCCATTTGTCACAGAGTGAAAATATTTCCAATATTCAGATTTTTCTATGGATAATGTGTCCATACATATTTCACTGGCTCGGACAATTAGGGCAAGTGGTTCAAGATGCTCCCAATTTCTCTTTTTAAAACAATAATAATAAATTTTTAAGTCCTGCTGTTGTCAGACTTTCACATTTTGCCAATTTGAACCATTTTCTCCCTCCTCCCAAAACCCAGAGGGAAATGCACACGTATTTCATTCCTGGGCTCTGACTCCTGAGTCCAAGGGACTGCGAAAGGAGTCAGGGAATATTTGGGAATGCTTGAAGTTTGGGCTGATAAGGCAGTGAGAACACAGCCAGGAGCTGGATGCAGGATTCTGTCAGCTTCAGAGAGAAAGAAAGGATGGTAACAGGCTTTAAAGCCCACAGGAACAGGATTTGTGTTGCTCCAAGAATGAAACACAACATAGGAATATGTTATAAACACATCCCTGAGCTCACATGGAATCACACTGAGGTTGGAAAAGCCTCCAAGACCATCCAGTCCAACCGTCCCCCAGCACTGCCAAGGCCACTAACCCATGTCCCCAGGTGCCCAAGTGTTAAATCCCTCCAGGGAGGGGGACTCCACCCCTGCCGGGGCTGGATGACCCTTTCAGTGAGGAATATTCCCAATATCCAACCTAAACCTCCCCTGGCACAACTTGAGGCCGTTTCCCCTTGTTCTGTCGCTTCTGCTTTGGGAAAAGAGCCCGACCCCCACCTGGCTCCACCCTCCTGTCAGGGACTTGTTCAGGTCCCCCCTGAGCCTCCTTTTGTCCAGGACCAGCCCCCCCCGCTCCCTCAGCAGCTCCTGGTTCTCCAGCCCCTTCCCAGCCCCATTGCTCTTTGGATCACACAACAACCAACAATCAAACGTTGGATTCAATAACGACTTCTGATTCTACAAAGTAGAAAACACCGCAGAACTAAAACAATCCCAGAATCATAAGATGGTTTAGGTTGGAAAAGTCCCCCAAGACCATCAGTCCAACCATTCCCAGCACTGCCAAGTCCCCCATGGAACTGTGACCCAGAGTGACGCGCCCACACAGCTCTGAAATACCTCCAATAATCAGAGTTCTGTAGCTGGAGCTGAAAACTTCAAGGTCCAGTCCAGGTCCTGTCAAATCTATGGCAAAATTCCCGAGAGCTTGAAAGGGAACAGCACGAAACAAAAGCAGGGAGAGCACGAAGAACCGAGGGTCGCTCCGAAAAAACAACTCGGCTGAGAATATGAGTAACAGGCACATGAGATAAGTCAGGGAAACCCAAGATGCCCTTCCCAAATGCTGGGGGAGCATGAGGGAACCTCTGGAATTAAGGTAAACACAGAAGTTGTCTCCTGTCCAAGCCCTGAGCAGCTTTTTCTGCAAGTGTGTAACTACAGATTCTGGAATTCCTCGGCTCTGCCTCCCGATTCCCCGACTTCAAATAACATTATTAGGAAAGTACAGCCACAGAGGAGTTAAGATAAAATATATATACAAACACACACCACACAAAATCCTGGCTATTTCCTCTTTCAACTGCTGTGTGACACATTCTGAAAACAGTGAGTATATATTGAATATTTGGTTGATTCTATATTGACTAAGCAAAGAAAAAATCCTGTGGTGCTTCTGATCAGCTGGAATTATCCAGCTCCAAAAAGCTTCTTCTTACCACACAGATTGTCCTGTCACATGGAAAAGTAAATATTTATAGCAGGACATAGGGAAAAAATATAATGGATATGCTAAAGTCCACTAAATCCCTCAGACTCTCATTTATAATTCAAGTGACTTTCATTAAATTCAATCTAATTAGACTGGAAAGTGAATTAAGATACATGAATTAAATCTGCTCCATTTCTGTAAAATAGTGTCCACACAGGGGTTTACTATGGTTTAAAATAATCCACTGGATGTCAATCTTTGTTAATGTAGATAAGCTTTTGGGAATATTCTTGTACAGAGCAGACCAAAAGAACACAGGTTCTCTGGGAAGGGTAAGTTTAGGAGAATTATCAAAGTTATTTTTGCACACAAATCTACAGTTTTTGGATGATGGTTTTAAAACATAATAGAAAAATTCATCTCTCCACAATTTTAATGCAGGTTGGTCACACAACCATCACCTGCTCGAGTTTGGGACTCCTGGCAACATTTAATAAACACCCACCCAAGTGCTCTTCACCCAATCTTACACTTGCCCCATTATTGTTCACTCTTCCGTGTCACCAAAGTCCCCAAATTCACAAAATCATACAGGAAAAGCCCTTTTTTTGGGTAATAAATCTGCCCTTCTAGAACATCATCTTAAAGGTTATTATAACCAATGTCCACCAGGAACATTTTTCTCTATAATTCAATTATATTCCCTTTTTTATTAGGAGCTTTATTTACTGTACACAGCAGTGCCATGTCTGTTGGCTCCAATTCTCCACTTTGGCTCTGTCACTCTCTTAGATTTTTATGGAAAAGGACTCTCATCCCACCACCACCCTTTTGGAACCACATCATATGGGCTATTTTGGAGCCCAGCCAGTCCCAGCTCTAACTTTGTTAGTGCTGCATGTTCCCTCCATCCAAACAAATCTCCCTGGGTATTCCCCTCAAAATGGTCCTGGAATGTGGGAACTGACGCCAAAGACAAGTCCAGGTCTGGAGTGGGAACCAGCACCTTGTGCTTTATGAGGAATAGATTAAAAATGCCCCTGAGATCCCCAGGGACATCTTGATTTCCTCCTTCATCTCTCACACCTCCAACAGGAGGTTCAATAAGGGAGAAGGGGATGTCCCAAGGCATTCTGGAAAGATTAATATTCAAATGATAACTTCAAGTCTCGATGTTACCCTTTAATAACCACAGAGTTTGGCCACGTTAGAAACCACAAATATAGAGCCCAGTGCTCTATAAATCAGCAGCAGCAGGAGAGTAAAATATACAGCAAGAAAATATTACCATAGATCACAGATCTACTATTTATTTACTCCCATCTAAAGCAAAATACAGCTTTCCAGGTGTTAAAAGCAGAGACAGCCAAGAGCACTTTACACCTCTGTGAGTGGAACTCATACATGTATTTTCAGTCGTATTTTCCACTTATCTCCTTTAAATCCCTTTTGAAAAGCAGCCAAAGCAAAATCTAAACCACCTCGAGAAGCCTCCTGGAGTGAGTTTCCATCACACACGTCTCCACACTTTCAACAGCCTGAGAAATTACTGAAAATTTAATTAATAAAGGCATGAAATGTTTCAGGTTTCCTTTTCTCTGAGGACGCTGATGCCTGTCCCCGATGGAGAATTGTTTTCAAGGAGACTCCTGAGCTCTGTTTTTGGTTTCAAACACTTGTAGCCAATGGCAGGAAGAAATAAGTCAGGGAAAAGTATCTTCTCAAGAGAAGTTTCACTGAAATACTGGGTTTATGGTTTCAGAATGAAACGTTCTGGTTTTTTATTTCAATGCACTCTGACACAGAAATTGGAATAAAACCTGCTGTGACTTTAATTCATTAATCTATACAAATAAACACCACTTAAAGTCACATGAGTAAAAAAACAGGAGCAAGTTATATATTGCTCATGGCTCACGGCTGTCTTGCGGATTTTCCTTGAATTTATGGAGAGATATGAACATAACTTTAAATTTTGCAGGATGATTTATTAATGAGAAAAATTCCCTGTCCAGAGCTCATAAAAAGGCAGGACAGACCGAGCCCAAAGCTCTCTGAGGGGGGATTTCTGTCCTGTTCTCGCTGTCTGGGGCCTCTTTGGGCCCCAGTTCACCTTTGCCAGACTCTCCATTGATGTAAAGTTGTTTTTTGAGACTTTTTTAGGGTGTTTCTTGTGTCAAATAATCACCAAACCTGTTTTCCTGACTCATTAGGGCTTGAATTTTATTTTTCACTAATTGTGGGAGGGATGAGTTTCCATAAGGGATCAATTCCCTGTGCTACCTTGGCCCTCTAAGATTCCTGGTTCTCTTTTAATATGCGAGACCAGAACATTTCTGCCTGGAAGAAACACTGTCAATACTAAAGAAATCACAAATTATCCTCTGGATCAGGTTTTTATTATTCTGTTTCTATGCAAACTATTCCTGATAGTCAAATATTCGCTAAGTTGTTACCCAAAATGCTTTTCCTATAGGATTTTTCCTGGTTTTTTTCCAATTTCATGTTTTTCAAAATTAAAAAATTTGTGTGTTATTTCAAAATAAAAAGTCAAACATTCCCATTTCTCCTCCTCTTTATTATCTGTGTTTTCCAAAGAATTACTTCATGGAAAAGATGAAAGTTCTTCCAATTTTTTTTTTTTTTGTTAAACAAATTTTAAAGAACACAAGGTTAAAGTTGAAAGATGCCCCTGCTATTGTTGGCTGAGTGTTTGTGAGTTGTCTGAAAAAATATATATGGAGAAGTTTCACTGTAAAAATGACCTTTCCTTTGGATAACTTCAATAAGGATTTGCTTGGCAAGTGTTTTCAGAGGAAAAAAGCTTTACATATGTGATTTTTTTTCCATAAAAAGACACAAATGAAAAGAGAGAGAGCAATATACAAGGAAAAAATACTCCATTTTGGGAGCAGAAAATTTAAGAAATTTAAGTGAAATTTAAGTCCCTTTTTAGCAAGGACCTTCTTCAAAGTCTGAATCCAAGGACTTTAGTGACACTGGAGAAAATCCAAAGCTCATCTTTTTATTTCATGCCAAGTTTTGAACTGTCAGTTCAGTACAACAGGCACACAAAGCCAAAAAAATCAATCTTTAGCACCCAGCTACTGTTATTTTGCCCTTCGAAATCCAGCTGCAACCAAAGGATCTCAACCCCCTCAGCCATTAGTTAATTAGGCCTTAAAATCTGACCATGAACCCACGGCATGTTTAGACCAGTCAGGACTGTGTTTCTGCACTGATGGTCCAGGCAAACAGGGATTTCATTGGGAACTGCATCTGAGTTGGAAATGCGGGATTTTAAAGGGGGAGAGTCACGGGATGGGGCTTCAGGGAAAGGGAATTGATTCCCCAAACCCTTCCCTCCTGTCAGAGCTCAAGCACAGCTTGAGGGGTTCAGCAAGCAGAGAAAAAGTGAAAACAGACCTGAAAGGATGGCTAGGGCAAAGGTTGCACTTACACACACATATATATATATATATAAATATGTATGGGTTTTAGCAGATTCATTATTTTGAACTAACAATGTAAGGTCTTTTGAAGGGTTTCAGTCCTAATTCTGTATCTACAAACCCTCCGGGTTCAGCCGTGGTTCCAGAAATTGAATTTTGCTTCAATTCTATGTTTCATATGAACTGGATTAGGCAAATATCTATTTTTTTAACTCCTGCTTCAGTAAGTGTACAGGAATCATTACAGACACAAGCAGGACTTGGGTTTCCTTATGTTGAATTCTGTGTCACTTTAGTTGGAATTCTGAGTCCGCAGCTCTGATCCTGCACATCATCTGCCCGTAATTCCACACATAACTTCACACACAGAATTAAAAATGTGTTGAGAACTTGTTTCTATCTGCAGGGAGATAAAAGACACTTAGAAAAACAATCCTCTGCCTCCAAAACCTCGTAGCCAGTGCTACAAAAACCCAGCCCAGCCTAGAGCACGAGCATCCCCTGCATTAAAACAATGACTCCTTTGGCTTTTCTTGTGAGTATGAATTTAGGGACTGAACTATTTAAGCAGATGGACCTAATTCCCCACAAGTGATTTAAGAAAATTAATTTCTCAGGGGGGTTTGGAATGATTCCCCACCACCACCAAAAACAAGAGAAATGCCAGAAATGTAGAATTTACACACAACTTATCAGGCTCAGACTGGATCTGTTTAACAACTTAAAGGGGGAAAACAGTCCTTTTTTCAGCTGTATTGTATTTACTGGTGAAAAATAGAACATGGCAAAGTAGTTCACAATATTTTTACTCAAAATACACTGTCTACAGAATATTTTTCTTCTCAAATATATCTTAATAAGTACAAGTTGTGATGAGAATGTGAAAGACGTGAGAAAGGTCAAATCTTTAGTCAAAAACTCTGTATTAATTTCTGAATAGTAGGAGAAACACTTTGAGGTTTTGAAATTGTCAGGAATATTTTTAG
The DNA here is from genome assembly GCF_001604755.1 of Lepidothrix coronata. Classification (NCBI taxonomy): domain Eukaryota; kingdom Metazoa; phylum Chordata; class Aves; order Passeriformes; family Pipridae; genus Lepidothrix; species Lepidothrix coronata. The sequence goes on along the minus strand of NW_016690234.1, from coordinate 784,844 downwards.
CCTTAACCTTGAGAAAGGTGGGTGACAGTGCACTGAGAGATACTGAACCATTCTGATAAAGCAGAGCAGAAACTCCTGCACGAACCCAAACCAACAGAGCAACCCTTAAAAGCACCCCAGAAAATGCAGGTGAAATTCACCCCCAAGTTAATGCCACATGGATTTCTAAATTAGCTCTGTAAAATAACGACAAAGAAACCAAGCAGAGGTTTGAATGCCAAGCTAAACCGCTGCGAAAGGCACGGCAAAGAGGGAAATGCCATTTCGTACAATCGAATTTCGTGCTGCGCCTGTAAATATGTGTCCAATTTTAGCTTCTCAATGTGAGAAACCAACCCAAAGAATAGAAGAAAGTAGTAAAATATATGGGAGATCTAAAAGCTTTTTAGGAGGCTGGGGAGTTTAAAGATTCCCAAGACAAACAGGCGCGATGGGGTTGATTTGCCGCGCCGTGGTACTGAATGAAAACATCACATACTTCGCTTGGTTCAGCATCAAGAGAAGCTTTTCAGCTTTGCTTTTTGTGCAGCATTTTAAGTCTTTCCCAAATGCAAATGGACATTTACTGCAGCCCAGATGGTTTCTGTATCCCCAAAGAGCAATTCCAGATATCAAATATTAAGTTCCACGGCGCGATACGGACCCGACCACGGCTCCGGAGCTCTTCAGTGTCCCACTACACTGACATGTTGGTGAAGTCCCCTGGCTACAAAAACCACCTCCAAAACCACCTGAGCCACGTGGGCTGAGCTGAGGAAACAGAGGACAACAGGGGCAAAAAGTTGTTGGGAGAAAAAGCGGAATATTCTTTAAACGAAGCCATATTTGAAAGGACTGGAAAAGGCTTCGACTGTTCAGCGTTGCTGGTGCAAATTAAGGCAAATTCCAAGTGGAATTGGAGCAGCAGGATGATTGTTTTTTAAGGGAAAGATTTCAGCATGGCACTGAAAGCCACATCTAAGCTCTGTATAAATAAATATGAAGTTATATTTGTATGTGACAAAACTCCTCCTGCTGACACCGTGGAGCCGCCTGTAACTACAGGGAGAGATGGCTGGGGACAGCTGAAGGGATTAATAACAATATTAGTTGCTCATTAATTAAAAAGCAAATTAATAAACAAAAAGAACCCCCAAATCATTCATTTTGGTCAATGCTGAGACTATTGAAAACTGTTTTTCACAGCCTGACACATGAATTTACTGTGCCCGCAACAACAAACAGTTGGGAAAAACTGAGATTAAAACACAATTATCAGATATTAGAAAATAAGCTCTTACCACTTTCATGCTCTTCACTATCACAGGGTGGGATGCAGAAGCTAAACTAAGTGTAGGAAGAATTCCTCACTCTCAAATGGCTCATCTTTAACATTCCTCCTGAAATGTGAGCACCCTCAGCCCGGTACTTCACTATCTGCTGCTAAAATTTTTAGGATGTTCCTTCCAAATCCATATTTCTTCCTGCACTGCTGAGCAGAGTTAAACATTGTCAACTGAAACAAAACAGACCCAGCTGGAAATGCAGCTCCCAGAGAACTAAAGGCATTATAGACTCAAGTTTTTAGTGTGCAAAGTTCTTATTTATTGCATTAATAACTCTCCTTGCAAGGCAGGTAGAGGAGAAAATGTTATTTTCTAATCACTCTGTATCACAGAAAAATGTCATCATTAAGTTTAATAAAAATATCTCATTCCTCCTTCATATTATGAATTTTTACCCACATAACACTTTTTCAAAACCCCTTAACCCACATGTTCTACAAGTATCAACAGCAGATAAAATCACAAAGTTCAATCCATGAAAAAAATATTTGCCTCTATCAGGAAAATCCACAGAAAATAATAAAAACCAACTTATTTTTAACACATCTGTTTGACATCAAGAAAAGAAAATTTCTATTTTCAAATCCTTCAGCCCAGAGATACCAGTAAAACCAGTGGTAGTAAATTAGAGAGGATTTTTATGCAAGTCCATGGATTTTATCAATACAGCAAAATCCCACCTCCACCCACATGAGGTTTCAACATTTTTATACAGGATATTAATAAATAAGAAAACGCTAACAGAAAGCATGTACTCAGTAGGGTATTTTTGCAATGTTTCTTTTCATCCATTAACTCCTGGCTCGTTTTTGGGATCATTCTTCAAAATAAAAAATGGAGTTATCAAAAATGAATGTTGTCCAGGGAATAAATTACTTAAGGGATCAGAAAAACATTTGTTATTCTACCATTTCTTAACAACAAAAGAACATCCAACCTGCTCTCTGCTTTGGCAGGAATGTGTTAAAGCTTTGCAAAAATCAGCTTTCATAAAGGGATTGCCAAGTGTCCCTTTTCCCACTTAGGCTGTGGGATATTCTTTTCCCAAAATAATGGTTAGTTAACATGAATTGTTAGATTTTGGATTTAATTATGTACTAAATGCCAGTGGTGTCTTTTTCTGGGATAATTCTGGAACACAAGAGTCTTCCCTTTATTCCGCTAAGGCTGCAGGATCTTCTTTGCCCAACACGATGGAAAGGCTGACAGCTCTGGTGGGCATCTCATCATCCCTCAAATCTCATGGGATCATGGAATGGTTTGGCCTGGAAGGGACTTTAAAGCCCATCTTGTTCCATCCAGGACACCTCCCACTACACAGAGTTGCTCCAAGCCCCATCCAACCTGGCCTTGAACACTTCCAGGGACGGGGAATCCACAACTTCTCCGGGCAACCTGTGCCAGGGCCTCCCCAGGCTCAGACTGTGCTCTCCCCAGGGCACAGACTCTGGCATATGGAACCAGAACTTATCCCCAGTTAGCCTAATTATTGCCAGGTCAGTTTTTTCTCTGCAGTGCTGCCAACATTAGTGACAACTGGGCTTCAATTATTATAACTCAGAATAATAACAAATTCTAGCTCTAATCACTGCAAACAGCCTCAGACGTGTGGAGCTGGGTGAGCTCCTCAGCTGTGCAGATGCTTTGAGCCAACAGAAAGGCTCATGATTAAGAGATGACTTTCTGCAGTCACTACCCAACTTCATCAGCCCATAACCAGCCTCCCCAGGTCACCCAAAGGTCTTCAAGGTTGTGACCCACCACAGGGCAGGTCCAGGGCTGGACACCTCAGCCAGGAGGTTCCCAGGGCTTATTTTTGGCTGGAAAAGCTGCCGGAGCATCCATGATGTGAGACCAGAGAACACACAGAGCCCAACGTGCCAACTGACCCCACAGCAGCAGCCAAGCAGCTCCTCCCCACCCCCAGGGAACCGTTTGTGTAAAGAACATGAGCTTTCATGTCTTCACAAAGGGCCTGGCCACCACAAAATCATCTGCTGATTACCCAGTTAATGCAATCAACTTGTCCAAGAGAAGAGCTGAAAGGACTGAGTCCTTCAATTAAAGTCAAGAGGACAAATGAAGAGTGTGCTTATTGCTTTTCCAGCACCAACAACCCCATTCTTTCCATAAATTATTGGCAAAAAATCCATAAATTATTCAATATATTAAGTCCAAATTTAAAAAGAAAACACTGAGAAGACACTTGTTGAAGCAAATTCTGTAGAATTATTTGTGCTACAAATTTAAGCACAGAAAGCCTTTTATAAGAAAACAACTTTTCTTGATCCCTTAAAAATATTTTTTCCTTTATCTTTTTTTTTCCCCCTGATCTTTTTCAGAAAACCTGGTGTAGCTGGTATGCAACCAAAAGTGACTAATTGAGAGACAAGGGTAGGAGGATGAAGCTGGAATGTGTTTGGGTCACATGAACTCCTAACCCTGGGCTGGATGTCAGGTTTGCAGCCTTTGTTTGGTCTGTCTCACCGGATGCTTTCCTTGGCATCAGGACAGGTGAGGGTTTTTTAGTCTCTGCAAAACCCTGAGCAGGCAGTTTGATGTTAAAGAGAAGAGCCCTGACTGAAGCTTTGGCTGGGATATTAAATTCTAAATCCTAAGAACCTCATAAAAGACCAAAATAGTCTTATAAATATTTATAATTTATTCTTATTACATTTTATTTGTTACTGAAGTCTGAACCATGGAAAATTACACCGAAGCCATCAAGCTTAGCAGGGATGTGAAAGGCCATTTTTAACAGATAAACAGAAAGGCTTCTAAATAAATCCTGTAAAGCTCCTAATCCAAGACAAACATGATGATTAGGATTGGAGGATGCTCCTGCAGAGCATTGTTGGGTACTTTAATTGTTTCATAGGGTAGAAATAAACCCCTCCTGACAGGACAGAGACTGCAGTTAAAAGCTGGAGAACATCTGGGGATTTTATACACCCTTAAAATGGCTTCTTGTGCAATGGCCACTAAAAAAAAATTGGGAAACCAACTAATTTTCCTGTGAAAATAATTTGGGCATATTCCTGCTGGAACTCCTGAACTGTGCCATTGGTTTTCCCAGCGGCAGGAATGGGTTTTACAGGCCCAAGCTGAGACTACACCCTGGAGAAGGATGAGCTTTGCTGGGTCTCCTGCTCTGCTGGCAGCTCTAGTGAGAATTGGAAGTTCATGGAATCATGGAATATCCTGAGCTGGAATGGATCATTGAGTCCAACTCCTGGCCCTGCACAGGACACCCCAAAATCCCACCCTGTGCCTGAGAGCATTGTCCAAACATTCCCTGAGCTCTGGTGCCGTGACCACTGCCCTGGGGAGCCTGTTCAGTGCCCAGCTACCCTCTGGGGGAAGGACCTTTCCCTGATATCCAACCTAAACCTTCTCTGAAACAGGTTAAAACTGACAATCAAGAGGTCAGAACTGGAATTTCAGGATGTTCCTTTCCAATACTATCTATTAATTGCAATTAAACTAAATTTAAATACATGTCAAAAATTTATCTGCCACTTGGTCTTAAGTCTCACATGACAAACAAACAACCCTTACATTTACAGCGAAATTTGAATCATGGTCAAATTTCACCCTCTGGCACCTCCTTGCACCAGTAACTGTTTCAGGCTCTTCTTTTTGAACAAGTGACAGAAACTGGGATCATGATGCCGTGCACTGAAACACCCTTTGGATTTACTGTGAGGGTGGTGAGGCCCTGGCACAGGTTGCCCAGAGAAGCTGTGGCTGCCCCATCCCTGCAAGTGTCCAAGGCCAGGTTGGACAGGGCTTGGAGCAACCTGGGCTAGTGGAAGGTGTCTCTGCCCCTGGCAGGAGATGGGCTTTAAGGTCTCTTCATCCCAAACCATTCCATGACTCCATGATTTTAGTTAAAACAAGACTTCTGTTTGTTTATTCTCCTACCTGGAGTTCTTTGCCCACAGGGGCAACATTATCATCCAAAAAAGAAGTTGCACTTGAAGCTGTTGCAATGAAACACAACTGGCCACCAAATGAAACAAAATGCAAAAATAGGAAGGGAGAAAACAGCAAGCTCAGACTTAGCTTCATCCTCCTCCTCCTGTGTATTTAACCTACATTCTTCAGGCAGGAAGAGGCCGGATAACAAACTGATTGTCTTTTTGTGTGAATCACCTCCATTCTGGACTTTTTTTCTCTTAGCCTTCTCATAACCTTGCAATCCAATAATGATAAAATTCCAGAGATATTACAGAGATGAGCAGAGCATTTAATTGAAGTGTAGTGCTACAGATATGACATTTCGAATCAGGCCTGGACTTGGCTGGACAGATTCTCTAATACAATAAAAATAGCCTTTTCTTTCCCACATTTTACTATCTGTCTTTGTTTATTCAACCATTCAGCAAACCCAGCTGGATCACAGGCATTGTCATCAAAGAAACATTCTAGGTCAGCCAGAAGTGGATGCCAATTGTCTAAAAATAAATAGAGGCTTTGTCACTGGAGTATAATTTTAAGGCCCCTGTAATGAATAATGGAATTGAAAATCTTTCCAAACAAGTGGGATACACTGATTTCAAGCAGAAAGATTTCACAGTTGTTGTAAGCTCCAGATAACCTAATTTTTAGTTGATTTCAATAAAAATGATATACAGAAGAGCTTGTTAAAAGGTTTGGTGTTGTTTTAAATACTTAAAGAGCTGCAGAATACCCTGGAAGATGAGCCCAGCATTTACCTGTCACACAGACATGGTACTGAAATGCTGTGGGGAACCAATTTCCTACAGGTCACCAAGTGGCAGAACTGGGATCAGATTTCACACTTCCCAGCTCTTATCCCTGATATAATGCACAAATTATTTCCTCTAAGCTAAAAGAAGAGACAAGATAAGCCCACATGGCTTTATCAGCTCAGCCTAATTGCTAAAGATCTTAAAGGAGCTGAACAAGGAGCAGAGCACCTCCAGAAGTCCAAGATGTTGTAACAACCACAGCGTGGCCCTGGAAATATACTGATTTAAAGAAAACACTTAGCTAAATTCCTTCCCAAAAGTTTTTAAAAGCTACTTCCTCAATGGATAAATAGCAAGGTTTTCCAGCTGACATTAAGCCAAGGCTCATCAGCAAAGCCGGGATTTTGTCTCGAGTGCCTGAGGAGTAAAAGATCATGTGGAAACTCATTGTAAACCTGGAAATCAAAGGGAATTTTTGCTCCATTTTCTTTGGTCTTTGCTAAATGCTATGTGGAATATTTTCCAATTTTTTCGACCCAGCTCGAGGTGCCCTAAAAACAGGGTGGTGAAGGGAAGACTGACACCCAAAAAGAAGTGGCATTGATATGAACAATCTCCTGAATATTTACTGTCGGTGTGTCGAAGCACCAAAGTTTGAAGCAGAATCACAGAATCCTTAAGGTTGGAAAGCACTTCCAAGATCGAGTCCAACCATCCCCAGCACTGCCACTAACCCCTGTCCCCAGGTGCCACATCCACAAGGCTTTTAAATCCCTCCAGGGACGGGGACTCCACCACTGCCCTGGGCAGCTGTGCCAGTGCTTTACAACCCTTTCCACGAGGAAATTTTCCTTGGTATTTAATCTAAACCTCTCTTCCTCCTCTCGTCCTGTCCAAAAGAACCAGTCCTGTCCAAGTGCCAGGGAAGGCCAAAGATCAGGGTCACTTCCACTGAATTAGAAATGTTATCATTTCAATTTTTTTAGAAAATACTGGGTTTGCCCCCAGTTCCTTCAACTTGCTGGAATGAATCCCACCTGGCAAAATGAATTCAAGAATGAAGAACACCACAACCATTTTTAAGATAAGAATTTCAGAATCCTTAAGCTATACTCAAGTTACTTTGTTTTCTCCTGTCCCTTCACAAGGGAGGAGGAAGAGGAGGAGAACCTTCCACCTCCAGCTATGCCAGGAGGGCAGGACAATGCCAGGACAGGCTGCACATTGTAAGGGTTCATGTTTTGTACATAAACTTTTGGAGCAACTCAGTTTTTACAACAATAAAATACTATGTATTAAGGAGCTTCCCAATGCAGGAACAGCCTCAGATTTTTTGTGAACACTTTTAGTTGCTCTACTCCCTCATACCAGTAGTGAGGGGACTTTTCATACAGTTCCACTTCACACTGGCAACAAAGGAGCTGAAAAGTAGCAATTTTGGCTTCCTGTCCAACACTCAATGGATTATATGGCATTAAGGAATGGCCTCCATCCCCAAGAACCATAAATTCAAGTCCTAAACCCACAAAGTCTGTCAATATTTCTTTTACAAATCAGTCACTGCATTGATCTTCACTGAACTCGTCGTGTTTTTCGCTTGTTCAGTATTTTGAAGTCAGGATAAAAGGTCCAAATAATGACACAGTAACTGAGTGAGATTCAAGGGAATATAATCTACTGCTTTATGTAAAACCAGGGAATTACTGAACTCACTGCTGGCCTTCTGGCATTGCCTCTGTGACATATAAACCCCCTTATGCTTTTAACTTCTGATGTTGCTGTAAAATATTTTAGAAATTATCTTATATCTCTTCAGAAGGAAATCCAACCCTCCATAAGCTGCAGAAATTGTTTAAAATCTAAAGTAAACCATCCCAGACACAAATAATTTTCTTTTCTAATTGGCTGGAACTCCACTGCTCCTTAAAACAACCCCTCCAGTGCTCTAATTCCACAAGTGTTACAACTCAAAAGTTTCTAATGTTTCTCAAAGTGCTCATGATAAAAATAGTCTGGAAAAAAAAAAACTTTCAACGAGCTAAAAAAAAGGAAGAAAAGGTTTAGCACGTTTTTCTCATCAGGTTGGACTGGAGTTTTCTATTAAAGTTATTCCAAGAGAGAAATGATTCACACTCCCCAAGCTGAAATGCTGAGAAATTTGTGGTATCTTCCATCCTCACCCTGCCCACTCCGATGAGCCTGGAGCAATGGGAATTGGAAGCCACAGGATTGACAGGAACGTGGAGCCAATGCTTCCCAGCCTCCCTGGGAGAACATGTCGGATCCTTGTGACCACAAACTCGCCTTTGTTTACTCTGTTGTGAAATACTTCATATTCTGATCAGTGCTGGGGCTGAAAGAGGCCTAATGAATAAAATGTGCTCCAGAGATAATCCACAGGCTGTCGTGAAGGCAATTCCCTGTAAACACTGATACACAAACCCTGCCCTGAAGATCCAGGAGATAAAGGCTGGCCCAAGTTCCTCGGAGAACAACCTCACAGTGTTAATTGACACAAAGCAAGGGAAAACATTTATCAACACCTTTATCTCTTCTGAAGGAAGAAATGAAAGCGCAAGGACTCAATAAACATCATTTTCTCCTCCTGAGGAGACACAGGCAGGCAGCACTCAAAAAGCTGACAGGAGAACACAGGTTGTTCTGCACAGTTGGAAGACTTTACTCCTCCTAAATTAATGGACAATCTGGCCCCGTGTGGTGGTTTTGTGCTCCCCCAGTGCTGACACACTTGCTGGAGCAAAGCTTTGCTGGGCTTTTCTTCCCCACTGGCTCCATGCAGGCACAAAGAATTTCACACCACCTTGCCCAGGCTCCAGCTGCTCCAAGGCCTTGACATCACATCCCCCTTCCAAGTGAGAACTTAGAAACACATGAAATTAAGAAGATTTCAAGCCCAACATTAACATCACATGAAATATTTCCAGTCAAATCTGTGCTTGTTGTTATTTATTTCCCAGTCAGGAAAACACTCGGTGCCACTGCTGGAACCTTCTGGGCTCCCTGGTGCTGCTGAGCTACTGGGGGTTCTCACTGCCTTGGAATTCATCACCTCATCCTACACCCCAGCCTGTTTGAAATGATTTCTGGTAAAATCACCTTCTTTCCTCCTGGAATTTGTGCTTTAATCTCCCACTACTGTATATTGTGCCTTGCTGGGCTGCCTCTCACACACAACCACGGGACAAGTCCATGAGACATCCCTGCTCCTTGTAATCCTTTCCTATTGCAGCCCCACATGGTGCCTTTTCCATAAGATAAAACCAGAACCACCATCAGTATGTTGGTCTCCTCAGATCTTTGAGTCCATGCCTGTCAGACACCACTTCCTATGCCACGGACACATCCTTGTTTTCACTCTTCCCTTGGACAAAATCGCTATTCTGCAATTTAACAGTACCCAGGACAAGGGTTTGCAAGGGTTTGCATGGGTCTGAGGCTACTGGAAAATTCTGGATTACAAAAGATTTAACAATCTCAGTGTGTCTTTTCAAACACTTGTTCTAAACAATACACCTAAAATTTCTGACACGGGCATGGAGTGATAGAACAAGGGGGAATGGCTTCAGACTGCCAGAGGGCAGTTAGGTGGGATATTGGGAAGGAGTTTTTCCCTGTGAGGGTGGGGAGGCCCTGACACAGGTTACCTAGAGAAGCTGTGGCTGCCCCATCCCTGGAAGTGTTCCAGGCCATGCTGGACGGGGCTTGGAGCAACCTGGGCTAGTGGAAGGTGTCCCTGCCCATGGCAGGGGTTGGACAAGATGATCTTTAAATTCCCTTCCAACCCCAACCATTCCATGAAAACCCTAGTTTTCTACCTCAAATAAAATCTCCTCGAGCCATTACCAGGCCTACTGAACTCACTGGAGATCAGCTGCCTCCTGCTGTAATAGTCTGGAGTATTTTCTGCACGATCCCAAGCTCTGTGGTAGCTCTGGCAGCTCCAGCCATGCTGGGTCTGGATCTGGCCAGGCTTTGCTTGTGTGTAGTTGGTTTTGATCAGGTTGACATGTACTAAATTTAACTCTGGTCTTTGTTCCACTGTGCTTTTGGCAAAAACTCGAGAAACAACGTCTGCAAACACAAAATGTCTCACAGTTGTGAGTTCCACTGGCTGATCATATATCTGCAGTCAAAACACAACCCTTCTCCTCTGGTGGGACATCACCCATTTGCTCTATTTGGCAATACCAGCATGGCCGAGGCTCAGCTGGACTCTCCCAAGGGATCATGGAAACCTTTCTCACAGCTGCATCAGAGCCAAACCTCCTCCTCCTTTTCACTGGACTGGTGCATAATTATTTTATAACAATCTCACATCCCAGTCCCTGAGCTCTGGCTCCTGATTACACACAGGGAAAACGTAAAAAGTCAGGAAGTTGAAGCCACTCCTGTCCTGTCACAGTCCTTGGGGCTCCTGTGTTTGGTTCTTTGGGGTTTGGGGGGTGCAGGGTGCAGAATTTTGGATTTATAATTATTCCACAAGGTATCTTTATCCATCAGCATTCTTTGGCTGCTGATTCAGACAGTTCCTCACTTAGGAATCTCTTCTGCATCTCTCCCTAGTGTGTCTAGGACAGCACAGGAGTCGTAGCTACACCTTCAGTATAACCTTTTTGCACAATCCATGTTGAGCTTCTCCACATGGGTTACAAACCCATTGCATGAATTTGATGCTCTATGTGGAGATTTCTTTCTTGTCTCTTTTTTTAAACTTTAAACTCAGCCCCAAGACCTCTTTGGAAAGACATGGAAGAGCAGTGCTCCTTCCTTCCTCGCTCTTCCCTCTGCCCCAGGCTCACCCACCTCCAGGCATCACCTTTCCTTCTGCTTCCAGATCTCCCCAGTGCTCAAACTGACCCACAACCTTGGCTTTAAACCCCACACCAGCTCCTGCCTTCTCCGTGGGGCCCTTCCCAGTGCACCACAACTCCAGAATATTATTTCTTGCCGTTCCTCCCAGCTGAGAACACATCCAAATATAGTGACAGAGCTGCTGAGGCTCAAAAGAAATTTTTCTAGCACAGAATACAGACAACAAACATGCATCCAGTCAATAAATCCTTCTGGCAGGGAAAACTGTCCCTCTGGGCTGTCCCTTGGCCATCACTGCTTTGTGTGAGCAAAACCAGGCTGTAACATTCAACAGAGCGTCTCTGGGGTTCAACTGAACTCAAATGATAATCTGAGAAAACTGTCTCTTTTAAAGAGATTAAAACACAAATGAAAATATAATTATGCTTTTTAGGGGCTATTGTTGTGACCCTCCTGTCCTGGGGAGGAGGCAGAGCTGCTGGATTCACCAAAATGAAATATTTAACAAATGGGTTTCTGCTCCACTCCAGCTCTCTGAGCCACATGGTTTGTGGCTCCAGGTCTCTTCTCCTGTGGTATATTTTCCCTTATGCCCAGCAGCCTTCCAGTGCCTAAAAGGGCTCTAAGAGAGCTGGAAAGGGGCTTTGGATAAGGGCCTGGAGGGACAGGAAAAGGGGAATGGCTTCCCACTGCCGGAGGGCAGGGTTAGATGGCATATTGGGAAGGAATTCTTCCCCGTGAGGGAGGTGAGGCCCTGGCACAGGTTGCCCAGAGAAGCTGTGGCTGCCCCAGCCCTGGAATTGTCCAAGGCCAAGTTGGACAGGGCTTGGAGCAAACTGGTCTAGAGGAAGACGTTGGGGTTGGAGCTGTATGAGTTCTAAGGTCCATCCCAACCCAAACCATTCCATGATTCCATGATTTTGTGCCCACAGCAGCAGAGCTGCAGCTGCGGCTTTTACCCCGGACCAAGAGCCTTGTTTTGCTGGACAAATTGCTCCTGCTTTGAACAACACTTTGCTTCTGAGGCTCCTCCATCTGATTGTTATCACAGTTTGATCTCTTATCATAGAGACAATAAAAAATCCTTTATAATGGAAAAAAGTGGTTCTTGAAGCTTTGATCAGTCACTGGGTTTTCTATGATTTCACCCACTTTTAGCGCCTTTTGTCTTAAGAGCTAAAACTGCATCTTTTCCCTGTATTTCAAATCCAACTGGAATGCAGCTCTGCTCCCATCCCTTTGATCCAATTTCCCACTTACCTTTGTCTTTCAGAGTTAAAAGAAAATGAAGTGTCTCAAGTGTGTCCAAAGCAGCTATTCCTGCCCGGCCCTATTCCTTTGTGTTGGGCTCAGTCCATTTTTGTTTAAACTTCCCTGTCCACCTCAGAGATTACATCCAATGCATGTTTTACATCCTCTGCTCTCCCACTGAGGATATTTTCTGTTTTCCTTTCATGCCTTGTACCACATGGAATTCAGCCATCACAGCAGAGTCTTGAAAAATCCCATGTGCACATTTGTGCTGCTTCTTTTAAAAATTCTGTTTCCTGCTCCAAGTTGGCTTTACAAAAAACCAACATAACCTTCGCTATGTGTATTTCGTCTCAAAAATCCAGCTTTTAAGCTGAATTATTGCACCTTGCTGGTGAGGGCCACAATTCAGATTTTTCCTGAAATAAGGTTTTGGGAGCTCTCATGTTGCTACCAAGTGAAGCTGTGGAGGATGGATTGATTATATAACAGGACAGGATTGATTTATAATAAAAAATATGATATTGAAGTGGTCTCAAACAGCTCAGTTGAAACATCACTAACATGAGAATATCAAACCACCACGAGGAAAATGAGAAGGAAAAATCCCAGTGGTACCTTTGTATTTTCTAATCTCGATTACCACTCACTCCAACACTGATTTCTACATGAAGTCATAACTTGAGATCACATTTATGGTGTTGTGCCAGACCCTTTGTGCTTCAGCTGCTCTGGGATAAAAGGTTTTACCTGGAATCCCCACAGGACCGAGTTGCCCAAATCCCTCTGAATTTGAGAAAGGCTTTGAGGTCTTTGAAAACCATTCCCCAAAAGTGGCACCAGCATATTCCAGAGGCATTAACACAGTTTATCCATGAAGTCTGAGCTAAAAGCACGATCCAGGGGAAATGTGAGGCCAGGCAGGAGCCTTTGATGGGGTATGAGAACACAGACCAGGGAAACCAAAGCACAGCCAAAATATAAAGATTTTTAAGGAGCCAAACTTTTCCTGGAGCAACCCAAGAAAAAAGATGCCAAAGACTCTCCTGAGGGAAGAACAAGCCCCTGATTAAATGTATGGATGACTACTGTAAATAAAATGTAGGAGAAAAAGTCTAGTTTTTTACCTAAAAAGAGCAGCTTAGAAATGTATCAAAGGACAAAACCCCAAGTTTTATTTAAGCTGAATCTCCAGACAGTTCTATATATTCCTGAGAACAGAAGATTCATTTTTGACCTGGTTTTCCACAGGTAAAACAACCCCAGCATGAAAATAATTCTACAACAACTTTAATGTTTCCAGCTCACACCGAATAAAATATTGGAGTCTCAGAAAGTCTGTGCAAAAACTGAGCCTGGGTTCTGTCAAGCCCAAAAAACTCTGTGAACTCTCCAAAACAAAGGCTCCTGCTACCTGTCAGCACTGATCCCAAAGCACAGAAACAAGGCCTGGGCTTCTTGTGATCCAAGAAGCATCTGGGGCCTCCATTTCAGTGAGTTCCCTCTTCAACTCTTATATAATTCTTGAGGCATCAGACCTTAAAAGACATGTTATAGCTCTTCCATGATTTAAAACAGAGATTTGATGTGAAATGTTGCCTTGTGTCCGTCAATTGATAGGAGGGTGAAGGAAATAATTAACACTGAAAAGTCTCAGCAAGGAAGAGAAGGGCAAACAACAGGAACAAACCCATCTGGGCTGCAAACTTCTACATGAGGACAAATTTCTTTTGGGATTCAGATACCAAAATTCTCTTCTATCCACATATATATATAAAAAAATATGAAATATAATACAAATATATAATATATATATTATATATATAATATAAATATATATATATTTAAGTGTTACATATTTCCTCTGTATTTTCTAATGGAGGAAGCCCAATTTTCTTTGAGAGCTGGTTTGAACCACGATGCAGGTGAAGATTTAACTGCTTAGGAAGCACAGTCCACGTGTTTCCAAAATATCCCAGCCAGGATCATCTCCCTTGCCTTGGGATGCTCTAGAATCCCACCCTGTGTTAACCTCCAGCCCTTCTTTTATGAGTGAATTGTAAAACTTTGCTCACTGAAACAAAATACTTCCTTCACAATCTTTCTGAGAAAACCCAGAGCTCCCAAATATTCCTTGGAATTGTTCTTTTCATTCCTTGCAATACCGATTGGAAAAAATAATGGGAAGTGCTCCTTCCAATTTTTCCCTTCTTGTCTTATCTATGGACTGACATCTTTGCACTGTCCAGAATTGCAGAGTTGAAGGAAAAAGTTGAATTTTTAAAGCAATTTTCTCTCAGAATAGATCTAAAAATGCCACGTGTGAGCCCACCTGCACCCCACCTACTCTTAATTCCATGGGAATAAGGAGCACTTATGTCAAGAAAATTGAACACAGATAACTTTTTGCCTGTCCTGGATCATTCCTTCCAGTGGGATGTTCTGGACAGATAATGTCAGATCCACCATAAAAATTAATGGACCATAAAACCAAACACACCAGTCTCCCAGGCAGCTGCTCCCTCAGTATGTGCAAGTTTATTCTCTTTTAAAAGATGATTCCAAAGCAGATTGGATTTAATTTTAAACTATTTTTTAACACTGAAGATAACAGTTTCTTAATAATAGTTTCTAAATTTTATTTAATTACTTAATTAAAGTTTGATTTAAATGTAAATAAATTTAATTTTTAAGAAATAATTTTTAATTCTGTGTTGAATGCTGTAAAATGAAGTATTTTGTAAATGCGTGGTTTTGCTCCCATATTTCCCTCCTTTTACTGCTTACGAGGAGTAAAATGCCCAGAAAAGCAGTGGATGCCCCATTCCCAGAAGTGTTCAACCCAAACCATTCCACGATTCCATGATATCGCAGCTTTTTACTGCAAGAACTTCTCAAATCAGGAAAAAAAGGAAGTCTGGGAATTTTTTTGATTTTTGCACTTGGTCGGGTTGAAAGCAACTCAAGGGTTTTTATTTCATTCACTTTGCACCAATTTTTGCTTTAATAATAATAATTACAGGCCAAAGGCAAACAGATGGCAAAGTAAGTTATCATTTTAATAGAATGTTTTACTTGAAATGGAAAACAATTCTCAACAAATTCAACATTTGGAATTAATCTGGGATTTGTAGGAATTCAGAAAAAATCCAAAAGAAATGTCAGTTCTTGTACTGACATCAAGGTCTGGCTTAATAAACCTCAACCCAATTAAGTGCAATGGCTCAGGAATGTGACTTTTAAGTCCTTTTGCTTGATCATTAATGTTTGGAAATGCTTGGAATAAGGGCTGCTGGATGCCCCTGTGCCAGAGCAGGATGGGAGCTGGGAAAAACCAACTTGTCATTTGTGTTTTCCCAGTCTAAGCAAAACAGATTTAAAGAAATACTATTCATTTCTAGGGAATAATTTAAATTTCTTTATGAATTATAGCTCCCTTTCTTTCAATTATGCACAATCCACATCTTAAAGGATTTGAGTTTTTCCTTACAGGGAATTCTGAAGAGAAAAAAAACACATATTTTTCCGGAAATGTCAATTATTTAAGGAACAAAACAACGAGGAAGGTCAAAATCTCCCTCAGTCCATGTTGCCAAAGTCTGGGAACCTGGATTCCCCTGTTATAATTTTACAACTTATATTGATTTTAGACATGAGGCTGAAAGGAAAAGCTTTTCTACTTGATATTTCAGGCAGGGAAAAGACAAATTAAAAATAAATACTTACAAAACAATCTGGCTTAGTCTGATGTAACAGAACAGGAAAAAAGATTAAAACTGTTAAAAACAGGGAATGTTGGTGCTTCACTGTGGAAAACTCTGGCTTTGTAAGGATGTCATTCCTTATTCAATAACCAAGTCAGTGTTGGTTTACTGTCATCAGTGAGACAAATTTCGGCTCTTTTAAAGATTAGGGACAGATTTTTGAAGAAATCAAGTTTGACACAATCTCCAAATCTATTCCAGTGTCTTCCCATAACAATGACCAAGACATTACTCAATGCATGGAAAACTGAAGCACCTGTGGATCTTCAACAAAATAATCCAGGAAGGCCCAGATATTGCTAAACCAAGACTTGAACTTCAAAGCAAGACATCTAAATTCAAGTTTCCCAAAGGAAATGTCTAATGAAGACATTTGCAACTGATTTACCTAGGAAAAAATTCTTGTATAGTGATATTTTCCAAAAGAACATAAGAAAGTGACTCCTGAACAGTTTTAGCTGCCCATTTGTAGGTCAATCATCCAGAGTGCCGGATTTCCAGCATTCAGAATCCTGGATTTCCTCAGCTGCTACTTCTCTACTCCAGATAAAGTACATGGAGCCAAATGAAAATGATTTTAATTTGGAAAATCTCCACAGAAGATGAAAAGCCCCCATGTTTGGGGCTTCTCTAAACTGACAGAAATGGTCCTGCAATACAATCATGGAGCTCCTGAGTGATTTTTGGTCCTTCCTAAAGTCCAGTGCTGGACTAAATGGCCTCCAAATCCTGACAAATCTCTTCACATCACTTGGAAAAGAATGTGGCCAATGACAAATGTTTCTGACAGCTCCATTCCCATTACACAAGTCCAAGTCATATTTGGTTTAATTCAGAACAGATGATCCACTGATCACTCCTTTCTTCAGCTTTCAGACAGTGCCTCTGACACATCACCACCGACCAGGAAAACACACACCAGAGTCCAACCATGTGGTGTTTGCCCACGTGGCTCTGGAGATCACGTCCTGTTCTCTGGGAGAGCACACAGAGGCAGAACTGTCCTTCCTCTGGGTGACTTCACACTGAAGGGACTCCCTCAGACACCCACAGAATGAGTATCACAGCAAAAATTTATCCTCACTGTTGACTTCTGGCACAGCTCTGGTGTAACATCCAGACTTGTTCTCCTCTCTCGACCCTTACAACCCATTTCTGCTGTCTGACATCCTTTTTATGGATTGACCTACTATGAACAAACCTTGCAGGAAAACATGATCCCATCAGAGTTACCCCCAACAGTCCCTGTGCCATTGTTGAAACACTGTCATTCACTTCTCAGAGCAAGGTCTCTGGGTCAGCTTGACTTTCTCCTCTCTACCCAGACAACTCCTTTGTTCACACTTCCCAGATGTCCTGGCCTTGAACTGAACTCTGTTGAAGAAAAACTCAAAGATCAAAAATCTCCCAGCACAGTTCCAGGATTGAGTAGTCCTGAGCAGTGTTTTTTCTTTGTTTGCTGTTCCATCTCCTGGCACCACCAAAATCGGCCTCCAACTGAATTCCATCCATCACAAACCACACACAAACTGAATGCAAGATGGGCTGGATTTGAGTCAGAGAATCATGGAATGGTTTGAGTTGGAAGGGACCTTCAAGATCATTTGGTCCCACCCCCTGCCATAGGCAGGGACACCTTCCACTATCCCAGGTTGCTCCAAGCCCTGTCCAATCTGGTTTTGGACACTTGCAGGGATGGGGCAGCCACAGCTTCTCTGGGCAATCTGTGCCAGGGCCTCACCACCCTCACAGGGAAGGATTCCTTCCCAATATCCCATCTAACCCTGCCCTCTGGCAGTGGGAATCATTCCCCCTTGTCCTGTCAGTCTAGGCCCTTGTCCAAAGTCCCTCTCCAGCCTTTTTGAGGATGGTACCTCTCCTGTGTGATTCCTGTGGGATGAGATCCCTCGTGGCCAGTGTCACCCCAACCCATAACAAACAGTTAACTAGAAACCCCACTAACGTGATAAGTAACACCATTCCAACACTTCCTCCTGGTGAACTCCGGGACACTTCTGCTGCTCAACACAAATATTTAGCAACATTCCAGCAGAATGGAATGACATATTTTAGGAGTAAAAATAGTTGTAAAAAAAAAAAAAAAAAGAAGCAATTTATAAACCAGATTCATTCATAATCAACCCTGGTTGAAGCCCAGAGTTTGTATCAAAGGAAAAGACTATCTCTGTGTGAAGGAGTTTTGCTTCCAGCCCAGGCAGGAACTGATAGATCCAACTGGATAATTGATGGAGTCAGGATACAACAACTAATCCCAGCAGACTGGATCAAATCAAGTGAAGCAAGTTTATCATTTCAAATACTTACTCCACAAAGAATTATGTTGTTCACAGAGCACTAAAGAAACGGCCACGGCCGATGGTTTTCCGAACAGACTTTCCAAGTGTTCCTCGGAGTAATACATTGATGTGCTCTGAATAAAGGAAATCTACCTCAGCTAATTAAAATAGAGCAGAAATTAAAACTGTGTTGTTGATGTTGAATTTTTATGTCTAAATTAAGCAACAAGGTGGTCATCTTGTAGTGGTTTTTTTTTTTAATATGGTGTGTTCCAACCAGCTAAGGAATCTCAAATTTAGGATCTCTGATCATTCTTATTCAATTTATTAGAATTTATTAGATGAAATTTTTTTATTCCCTCAGCTAGTTTGAAATATTTTAAGGATTCTGGAAAATTGGCCTGAAAATAAAGTTGAATGACGGAAAGGATTAAATATATGAACAACAGACAAAAGTCAACCAATTGGTCAAATCACACTTTGTTTAACTTGTTAAAACCCTGAAAACTCTGTAAATCACACAGGTTTTCTTCTACAAAGATAAACTTATTCTTAAGCTGAGCCACTGTGGTTGACATTTCAAAAGGAGTGGGTTTGGTGCCCCAAACTTGGTAAAAAGCAACTGTTTTAACAGAGGGGAGACAAAAAAGAGGAGCCATTTCCCAATTTCATATACTTCAATTGTTCTCAAAAGGTTTCCAAAAGCCTTGACCACCATTTGGGAACTATTCCAAAATTCCATTTATCATTTAACCCAGACAAGCAATCTGGAAACAGGTTTAAGTCATCAAGATTTACCGTCCAGTTTAACATAGAGGGAAGATTAATTAAGTTAATGGCCTGAATTATGCACCTGCCATTAAGTGACCTGATCTCACCTACATGTGATTTGGGTTTTCCTGGGGATGAAGGGAGATCTCTCCATGTTGAACAGCTCAGGCTCTGCCAGGAGCAAGTGGTTGGTCCCAGCCATGGATTTCAGGATTTCAGTGAACCCAGTGTCAACCCATCCTGGGCACTGACAGCCCAACTGTACCAATCACTGAGGTTGGAGAAGATCTCCAGGATCATCGAGTCCAACTTGTGACCGATCCCCACCTTGTCATCTAGCCCAGAGCACTGAGTGCCACAGCCAGTTGTTCCATGGATGGATCCCCTCTAGGGCTGGGGATTCCATGACCTCCTTGGGCAGCCCTTTCCAGGGCCTGACAGCCCTTCCCAGGAAGAAATTCCTTCTCATGTCCAACCTGAACCTCCCCTGGCACAGCTGGAGGCCGTTTCCTCTTGTCCTGTTCCTTGTTCCCTGGGAGCAGAGCCTGACCCCCACCTGGCTCCCTCCTCCTGTCAGGGAGTTGCAGAGAGCGAGAAGGTCCCCCCTGAGCCTCCTTTTCTCCAGGTTAAACATTCCCCAGATCCTTCCTGGGCTGGAATTTGTAACATGGAGCAGTGATTTCTGAGCACATGATGAAACCTCCCTAATATCTGAAATAACTGAGGTGGCACTGCTGGAGCCCAGGCAGAGAACAGGGATGGGCTGAGGGCAAACCTGCAGCACAAACAGGGCTCACATCACATGATGAGAAAAATCATAAATGAAGAGCACTAAAAAGAATAAACAAAACAAAAAAGAAATGATTTCTCTAGATTAGCCCAGCAAGATAGCTTTGTGATCACTGCTATTCTACAAGCTGAGATTTTATTACCAAAATCTCTAATAAGAGGCAGCTTAGACCTCTGCCTTCTATCAAGGTGGAGAAAATTATTTTTCCTTATATTTAAAAGATTATCATTTCGTATCTCATCTCTTCTTATTAAGTTTACAGCAATATTAAAACAAGATTTGGGTGAATAAAGAACATAATATACTCCAAAATAGAGCACATATTCTTTGGAGCATTATAAATGCTCCTGTCTGCTTGAATGGAATTTTAATGGAACAACCCACCTTCTTAGGAGAAAAATAAAAAAAAAAAGATGACAGAAAATATTATCCTTTTCCAAAACCTTAATTAAACAATCTTGCTTTACAACTACCACAGATCACTCGAAGAACTGAGGGACTGTATCAAAGAAATACCTGTAAGAGATTAACAAATCACCTCTATTAATTCTTTCCACCAGTCAGAAGGTTTTTACAAATGGAAAGAAGTAATTTAAGAGGTGGAAAAAAAATCCTAATTCATATCAGTATTAAAATAAAGGCTGATTTTACTGTCTCTCTGGACATTTTGCTACTTTTGATCAGCAAGGCAAAGAAAAACAAGTTTGTGGTGTGAGAAAGGTATCGGTGAAAGGCTCCATCATCCAGAGACACATTGAACTGGGAATGGGCAATTCTGAGCAGGAGACAGAAATAGTTGCCTGACATAATGTCTAAATCTTGAGGAGCACCAGGAAAAAGCCTCTGCTGCAAACACAGCCATATATTCTGTGCTCACAGCCAAGGAGCTGCTGGAATTCACTGTTTGCTCCCAAAGCAAATCTTCACCCGCGTCACTGCAGGGCTGAAAGGGGCACATTTGATCCTGTTATTATTGGGAAGCTGTTCCTTTATTGTCACACTTTGCCAAAAGCAGAAGTGACAAAAAAATACCATAAATATGAGATTTTGCTGCTGGAGATTTTGCTTACCTTTGCCTTCAGCAGAGATTGCTTTTTTCAGCATATAAAGACAAAAAAACCCCAAACCACTGTGTTGATGGATGGGACTTAATAATAATTAGTAGATAAGGAAAAACTTCTGAAACAAGTTGAACTGAAAGGCACCTGCAAACTTTCTCATGTCACCTCTTAGGTGCTACACTGAGATCTTCGATAGGACAAAGCATTATCATAATAAAATTAAAGGCATCAAAATTACAGCTGCTCTAAGGACTTCACATAAAAACAGAGCAAATTCCAGCAAATAACAATCACATAGTGACTGATGGGGAATACAATATAAAACTGAGCATTTTCTAAGGAGACCTCTGTTCTTTTACTGAATAGTAAAGCAAAAATGGCTTTATAAACCTCAGACCCGAAAAGCCTCAGTGAACTTTAGTGGACACAGAACAAAGGGCAGCCTTGCCCATAATTTCCTATATTCACATTTTAAACTGCAGATTAACAACAATTAATGACCTTTGATGACTAAAACATATAAATATCTCCACAGCAAACCTTAAGTACACTAAACCAACTTCATATCTGCTTTATCACCAGAGCAGCAACTCCTTTCTTCCGCTCCTGATAATCCTGTTCCCTTCTCTGCTTCCTTCCTTTCCCACAAACCCATTTAAATTCTGCCCTTAATCTACATATCAAACACANAGGACCAGTGCAAACCGGCATGCCAACTCTAGCACAAATGGGAACTTTAGAATAGGTGAATCAGCATTCCCTTTATATACACATTTATATACATATAAACTAAATATTTTATTACAGCTTTTTAGTTAGCAAAAATTAATACAAATTTTCCTTATAATATTAATATTAATTTTTCCGGAGATATTCTGTATTTTACTGATCCCCGAGTAGCAGGTTTTTCCCCT
Source organism: Lepidothrix coronata (assembly GCF_001604755.1). Classification (NCBI taxonomy): domain Eukaryota; kingdom Metazoa; phylum Chordata; class Aves; order Passeriformes; family Pipridae; genus Lepidothrix; species Lepidothrix coronata. Next base: position 763,123 of record NW_016690234.1, on the reverse strand, counting down.
AAGCTTCTTTTAACCCATACATATCTGTAAGTTTTAGGGCACTTCACTGCTTTAAAATGAAATCTCTCCATTTTCTTTTGCTAAAATACGACCTTCTTTAGCAAACTAAGTTTTCAGACTAAGAGTGTTGTGGTTTTGATGAACTACTTTGAGGAACGAAGTGGAGACACCTCTTGTATGAGACATCGAATTAAAGAGGATGTGCACAAAAATCTTCAAACAAAACAAAAAAATCTTGTCATTAAAATGCTCCTACTTAAATATTTAACCACTCTTACTTTATCATAAATAGTGTTGCCATAAAAACTCTGTGTTTCCACAGAGACACTGTGATTTTACCTGAAATTTCCACTCAACAAATGTTGTTTCCAAACAATTCTTTTAATTTTTGCTCCTAAAAACAGGCTCAGACCTGCAAGACTTCAGTAGAATTTAGTACAATTATTGAGGAAGTCTCAGTCAGAAATAATCATTTATTATTTTCCAAATCCAATCAAGGAGTTTTCAGGTTCCAGCTGAATGATATTGCAGTTTTAATTTGATTATTGTTCTTCTGACAGTCATTTTTCTGTTTGTGTTATTCCGATAATAAAAAAAAAAATTGGAATTAATAGCACTCAAAGCCTTTCCAATCCTTCCTCTCTCTCCCAACCCCACAAGCACAAAGACTCTCACTCAGACCTTCCCTGTCCCCGCAAAAAATACTTTCCAGGGGTGACTTCGGAGCAGTTCATTTCTCCCACTTCAATTTCCTCCTCATTCCTTCCAGCTTCAGCAAATAGCTCAGAATCATCTTAATTCTACTGCCCTCTACTGCTGATAAATCAGGGACAGGGAAAAAACTTCCTACATTGTGTTAATTATTGCCTGAGCAACTTGAATAAAGAATTTTAGCATATTTAAATCTAGAACTTTTTAATTAAATGCATTATATGAAAATTAAAAATTGCAGAAGATTATTCTTTTCTCTGTCTTGGATAATATATTATAATTGAAGTGGTTAATATTGATAGAAACTACAAGATCTATTCCAAAGGCAATTAAAAAGCATATTCAGAAAATATATGTTTCTTTCCCAAAAAAATGACATCTGGAAAATGCACAAACAAAACAGAGCAGCAGCCAAGTTATTATGGAAATGTCAACAACATTTTTGTTTGTATAAGTGAAAATTATAACTGAGTTATGGATTCAATTTGACCTTAAAAAACGTGGTGCCCTCACCACAAAATTGTGAATGTCTCAATAATGATCAGGGATGTAAACAGAGAAACAAAACCCAGATGTCAGTGTTGGTCTTGACTGTCCCACAGGTTTGTGGAGAATTTGGAAGGGGCTGCCAAGGCAGGTTTGGAATCACCATCCCTGGAGGTGTCCAAGGAAGGCCTGGACGTGGCACTTGGTGCTCTGGGCTGGGGGACAAGGTGGGGATCGGTCACAGGTTGGACTTGATGGTCTTGGAGCTCTTTTCCACCCTCAGTGATTCCGGGATCTGTGATTTCCTTGACAAACCAACCTATTTTCATTTCAATTTGATCCAGTCACAAATAAGATTCACTGGATTTTACGTGGGATTACCAGGATAGGGGGTTTTTCCCTCTGAACATTTGGAACCATTTCTTCCCCTTCTCCAGCCCTGCCTGATTTCTTGCCCTTCCCAAGACTCCAGCAGAGCCCAGGCCCAGGACAGATGTTTCAGACAGAGGTGATGAGGTTGTTTCTCCTCCTGAGCTCCACCACAGGCTCTGTGGGGGTTAACCCAGACCTGCCCCAGACCCAGCTCCAACCCCTCCCAGGGCAGCACAGACAAACCCTGGCTGATCCATCCATCTCTCTATCCCAGCCTTCCAGGCCCAAGTTCCCACCCTCAACTCTGCTCTATTTTCTCCATCACAAGCAGCTTTCCAAGGATATCTTTTCCAGTCATGGACCTGCTCTCCTACAATCATTCCACACATGAGGATGCTTTCCCTTCTCCACAGTCTGAACCCTCCCAGCCCTTGGAGCTGCTGTAAAGCTCAGAGCATCAAGCTCAGAGAAGGTCAGGAGAAGATAAAACAATCCCTGCTCCATTCAAATTCCTCAGAAAACAGCTGGAAAACCCATAGGAACCAGATCCCCTCCCTCTCTCTGTACCTGTAACTCAGCAGTTACTCAAGGGTCTCACTGCACCTCTTTGATCACAAACTTCCCTGGGACAGACTTTTGTCTACAATTATATAAAATGTCAATTCTGCACATTTATTTCCTATACAGACAGATCCCACAAAAGCAGTTTACACTGACTGTTTTTTTCCTACATGCTCCTTTGTCCTGAGTTCTCCTGCTTTTTCTACCTCACCTACAGATCCTGCTCCAAGTGAACTAAATGCTGCAATTCCTGTTAATTTTTCAGTCACTCAGCAGGACAAATTGTCAGCTCCCCGGAATATGAACAATCCTATTTGAGATTTTAAAGTACATTAACTTTTCAATTTAAGAACTAAGGCTATTACTTGAAGACCATTTGCCTGGTGTCATTTTAATTAATGCCTAAATTGGAGAAACACCGGTCGGGAGGATGAACAAAATGTCTGAAATGCAGGATCAAGGAATGGCCTTGGAATTGTCCTGTTCTACCTCTTTATATCCCTATCTTTGAACACAGTGGCAACACCTCACCTTGTGCAGGACACACACGAACATCTCCTGGGATGTTCCAAGGAAGAAAAGGATGGAGTTAGGGAGAAAGGAAGGCAGGTAATCAGAGCAGACAAATTAGAAAACTTCTGGTAATTCATAAGGATCAAATGCAAAGTCCAAAAAATTCCCACTACTCCGAGGTTTTGAGTGTTCGTTAATATAAAGTCTAATTATTTTTGCAGTTTGGTATTTTTATTAAACGTGCACTGAAATACGAAACTCCCAGCTAATAGAACACATGTGGAGGTAGACAGAGCTCTTTTTGGAATGATTTCATTGTTCCATGGACAGTGATGCCAGAAAAATAAAATCTAAGTTCACTGCAACTACCAGGACAGACAAAGGGGGGGGGAAGTTAAAATCAAAGGGCAGAATTGTGCAGAGAAGCCAGGATTTAGTACACTCTGTGTCACCTTGGGGATTTTCCCGATAAAATTTCATGGTACATTTATGCCATTTTATGCCTTAGCTCACATGGAGTTTATAAATCTATGCTTTGCAGCCCCAGCTTCTTGTAAACCTTTCACTTGTGGTCGAGTGAAAAGCTCCATCAGCAGCAGGACCAAACCTCACCTGGGCAGAGGGAACACTTACACCTGCTCAGTGCACAGAATACATGGAAAACAGCAGCCTGAGATGAATTTTCAAGGGGAATATTTAGTATCCAAGCTAAGATTTAGTGCCACTGATAAGTATATATTAATCAGCTTAAAACACTCAGTAAGTGCCACGATATTCCTTGTTATCAATATCCCCCAGTGTCCCTTGGCTGGTGCATTAGAGTTCAAAACATGCAAGGAAAAGCCAATTTCCTGAAAAATAATGGACAGGTTGGAAAACTACAGGAGTTTTTCTTTGATCCCAGGTCCTGAACAGCTACTGGACTGTCCTGACTCAAGTTACCCTGCCCCAGATCCCTGACAGGTTTTTGTGCTCTTATCCTGCTCCCAGTGCCAAGGAAAATGGCTTCGTTTCAACTCCCCTTCTTCAACCACAAGCAGAGTTTAGTTTAACTCCTTATCCTTCGCAGTTTTAGGAGCTCAGATAAACAAAGATCAGCTGATGAGCAGAAGCCACAGAGCTCGTGTAGCACAGGGATCATGTGAGTGCTGCTCACCCACTTCAGGGCCCAAACTGCTGATGAAGCTTTCAGTAATTAATGCAGGAGGGAGCTAAAAATCCCCTAAATATTTGCTTGCTCCTATTTTATGGTCCACTGAAAAATAACCATTTTCCAGCAAATCCTTTTGGAGGAGTTTGAGGATTCCTGGGAATTTGCAGAGCCACCAGCTGAAGTGTGACAATGCCTGGCTGGTGATGCTCAAGACCCAAAATGCAGCTGAGTTCAGGAAATAAAAACAAAAAACCAGCACTTCACTATTTGTTTCTTCAAGGAAAGTTTAAAAGTAGAGCTCAGAGCACAGTTAGTTAAAAAACGCACAAAAATTGGATGTTAAAGTGATTTTCTACATACACATGCACAGCCAACAACCACTTAGGCAGAACCAAGATTATCCCAAATATATATACTGTGTGATAGTGCAGATATAGATAACATGATGTTGATTTAAACAAAAAAAGGGCAATTAATCATGGTTTTCTTCCCTATCTGGTGTGTTCTCACACATTCTAACAATACACATATATCCATATATATGCACAGGCACACAAATTTACACATGAATAGATATTTCAAGGAGAAAAATAAAGCTATTAGGTTTTAATTAAAAGTAAATTCAACTTAATCTACATGCCTCACTCAGAGAGACATAAATCCACCCAATATTTGTCTTGTAAGAAGGTGCAATTTGGGCAGCTATATTTCACCAAAAAAGAAAAAAAGAACAATAAGCACTAAACCAAAAGTTCTGACACACAAGAAAAATCACCTTCTCCAGTCTCACTTTTGCAGAAGTACTGCTGATGAAAACCTCAGCAAAGAAGACTTAAAAGTGGTTAATTTTGCTGTTTTTAAACCCCCACACAAATCCTGCATGTGGTCAAAAGTTCAGAGTGTTGGGAGCTTCCCTGAGTTCCAAACCTTCCTGATGTCAGACTGTTCAATGCAGGGCAGGACTCGAGTTCTCCCCAGATGTCTCACAACTTATTCATATTCAACAGGACCAAAAAAACCCATAGCAAGTGGCCTGGCTTGAAAGCTTCTCACAGGAAGGTTTTCGTGCTGTGGGTATTTTAAGAGAGCTCAACATTCAGGAAAGTGTGTCTGAGATCAAATGGGAGCAATTTTGCTGCCACCTGACATGGAAATTCTGCTAATTTAGCCCTTCAGTGACTCAGCACTCCAAGTAAAAGCTGCTTTTTCTTCTCTCATGTGTGCATAAGCACCTAATAAAGCCATTTTATCAGCAAGAACAAAAGCAGATGGGAAAGATCTGTTTCTCCCAAGCCTCTCCATGTAATGAAAAAAAGAACTGCTTAAAAATCAGCAATAAATGTGGGGTTCTGAGTCCACATCTGGCCATGGGGACAGTGGAGAACAGAGACAAGAACACACTGTACACACCAAAATCAACCCAGTTCCTAAATGCAGGGGGGGAGAGGCCAAAGACGAGGAGGGATAAAACAGAGGGATGAAATATGTTGCAGGAATGGTGAAATAATACAAAGACTTTTTGTATTTAAAATATTTCATGTGCATGTCATCATTTTGCAAGCTGTTTATTTCAACAGATTTTCCTCCTTAAAACAGCCACTTACAATCTGGGATAATTCCAACAGCAACATTAAAGACCAAAGGAAATGCTGTTTAAACTCAGTTCTGTTCCTACCTGTCCATCCTGACCCACGTGAACTTGGTGTATCTGCAGGTTTCCCTGGAAAAAAAGAGCATTGACAATAAATAAAAATTGGGAATTTAAAAAGAGTTGCTTTATGCTGAAAAAAGTCTGTTTCTCATCTTATTATTAAACAGCTTCAATATTAAGCAAACCTACTAATTTAGGAAGTCCTGAGGGTTATTTTGGCAATCCAGCTCCAATCCCATAGTCAGCTCTGCATCCACAGGGGATAAACAGATCAAAAGCAGGGAAGTGTCTCAGTACCAGCATATTTTGCTTTTTGGAAGCTACTACATAATGCATTTTTATGTTAAGTTTCTCAGTATTGTTTCTGAGGTAAAATTTTTGGGTTTCCTTATTTATATAAAACTGCAAATTTAAGTCAACCCCTTACTAAACTAGAATTAGAATTTAACACTTTTATATGTGGGGGGTGTTATTTACTAATTGTTTTTTTGTTTTATCAAAATTCACTACCGAAGACTAACAATTCTATTACAGGAATTACATCTATCACAAAAAAATTCTCAATAATGGGAAGGATTTTAAAGGAAACTGTAGCTCCAAAGTCTAATAAGGAAATCTTTACAAAATGAAGTTTTGATTCGTATGCTCAGAGATGCCTTTCCAAAAGCACAATTGGATTAAGGAAAACCAGCTTCCCAAACAGTGAAATACCAGATTTCTTGGAGGAAAAAAAAAAATCCCAATTCTTTGATTTGCATGTTTTGGGCAGTGTCTCTTCCTGGCAGCTCCTGCTCTCATTTGAAGCTGTACATTGGAATAAATTAAAGCCCAGATGTTTTCAAATGCAGCCCTTGAAAGTCTTAGAGACACAAACAGCCGATGGACACAGGGGGTGGCTGAACCTCAGGATCAATCACAACAGGATCTGCTGAATCAGAATTTTTTTAGTGGTTTTTTTATCCAAAACTCCTTCAGTTTTATTGTAGCACACTTTGCATTCCTTCAGACCCAGAGTATTTTAATCCCTTTTTATTTCTCTCAAGACAAGCTCTTCAAAGGAGAAGCCTTTAACTCTAATATTTATAGAATATTTATGATAATATTTATTCTTCAAGAGCTGCCTGTGTTAACAATATTCCTTCACAAAGTGGTTTTATGAGATGTGATTTGGGTACTTTGGAAGTGGATTAAAATAACCCACATTCAGATACTCTTAACAGTGAGGAAAAACCTCTACAGGGAAATGGTACAGATTAAAACTGTTGTTTAACCTTATTTTTCTATTCCTTCTTTATTCAAACAAAGAACACAGAAATCTAACAGCAGTTTTAGCAATTAGGAGTATCTATACATTCTCAAATAACCAACAATTGCAGTCCCACACAGGTAAATCCACCTGGCTTTGAGAGCTGGTTTGCCTGAGTCAAAATTGGGGGGTTCAGGACTGAATTTATCCATTTCCATTCTACTGAACTATTTTTATGGAAAAAATTAAAGAGTGCAAACACTGCAGTGCTAAATTAGTTAGTCAGTAATGAAGGTAAGTTGGTTCTGCAAAATCTCTTTACTAGATGGTGGCTGGAATTTTCTCCAACTCCTGTTCAACAGTTCCCACGTGCAAAGGCACTGAGTATTCTGGACACATTTAGTTCATAAACCTAAACAAAATAATTTCATTTTAATGGCAGTGCAAGCAGCTGAACTGATTTCCTCTAGTATTCTGTATTAAATTTCCAAAGACCATCAGCTTTATAGAGCAATCATTAGTGTCACACACACAGAGCTGGTCAAGGAGGATAAAAACCCCCAAATCCCAAAACAAAAAAAACCCACCCCCCCCAAAAAAAACCAAACAGAGAGAAATAGCAGGTTGCATTTAACACCCTAAAGCACATTTCATTCTGGTTCCACCACATCCTCTCACTTTACTCAGATTTCAGAGGTGCAGTTTTGGAATCAGGGCCCCAGATGTGCTCCAAGACACCCAAACTTTTGCTCACCTCACTGTCCTGTGTGATCTGGACCTGCTCCCCCTGGGGCACTTGGGCTATGTGGAGATGGCCCTGTGGGATCCACAACAAAAGAAAACACCAAGGAGCATCAGAGGAAAATCAGGACTAGAGGAAGCAGCTACTACCTTGCATCAGCACAGCTCAAGGTATAGAGGCAAAGTGTTTATTCAGTGAAAACCATTAAAAATAGCTGTAAAAAATAAAGTGCAACTGTATTTCCCCCTCCTTTTATGTCAAACATAAGTAGAGTGACTTTAAGCAAAGAACAGTTCATTTTCACTGAAGGGGGAAGAAAACAGGCATAATAATAAATAACATTTATGCAGTGAATTTCTCTATGGCAAAGGATCTGTGCTTCTGACTGACACACAAAGCTTGGGGCTGACTTGGTGACTGAAACATGAATCCAGTTTAAAGACCTTGCAAACTCAGTTCTTTAAAGAGATACAGCAAGACTAAATATCCCTAAGAGTGAGGCATTCAAAGGCATCTAATTATCCATGGATTTGTGTACAGTCACACGGTTCTGGTGGATCCCAGACCATGCCAAGGACTGTCAAACTGCTGGGATTTTGGAAGAATTCATTAATTTGAACACAGTTACTGCCCTAATAGTGTTAATCATGTTAATACTTTACATTGCTGACCATGGTCCCCACTCCAGACTGGTACCAAGCCTGTCCTCTGATCCAAACAGGGATAAGAGTGGATGGAATTCCTCGTGCATCCTGACTAGCCCAGCCAAGTCTTTGCTCCTGTGATTTACCTGAGATTGGATTCTAAATAACCTCCTTGAGGGTTTCTAAGGCTTTGTGTTCATTTTAATATGCCTGCATGAGATTAAAGATAATCATTTGGAATTCTGTCAAAGGCTCTTCTGATTTTATAACACAAGAACAATTGCATGTGATTTTCAAAGACACACAGATCCCTCTATTTCAAACAGTTTCATTTCCTTTGGAAGGAAACCATCTATTTATAGGGAGAAAAAACACTCTGAAAGTCTCACTCTGACAATAGGGGCTGTATATAAAATTAGAGCACTGCCCAGTTTGTGTGCAGATTAAAATCACTTTCCCCTCCTTAACATGGAGCTCTCAGGGCTCCCAGGAAAAAGCCTGGAGCATTTGGGAGATCCATTTAGAGTGGGTTTAAGTATAAGGAATCCTTTCTGGCTGGAGGGACGGGGAGAAGATGATTTTATTCACCTTTTTATGACCAAAAAAAACCTGCTCACTCATCTTTTGCAGACACAGAATCGGCCCTCAAAGACAGTCCTTCTCTAATACTGATTTTTTAATAGATATTATAAATAACTACTACATTACTAATGACTCTTAGCCTGATCTATATGTATTATTCCACAGAACTGAAAAAACAATACCATTTTCTCCTGTTTCAACCTCTATATGTCTAAATTACGACATTTAGAAAGTGGTTGTGGGTCACAGAGGATTTTCCCTGGATTCCACAAGCAATTTAAAGGATCATTAAAGAGTCTGGAGCTTTTAATGAGGCAAATTTGCATCACTTACACCTATAAATGTAACCACTTTGTCTATTATATTCATGTATTTCATATAATTTTCCCTTCTACCTTGTCTTTCAAGACTTGAAAAATGGTTTACAGTCATCAATTATATCTCATAGAAAGATCCATCGAGGAGTCAAGAAGATTTAAAATCCATAGGGAAACCAAGAGACAAGGGAATTCCCATGGTGATACTGGAAAGTTATGGCAAAAGTGAAGTGGAAGTGGAACTTTTGCACCCAGTTCCTGCAGAAAGAGCATTATTTCACTGAGGACGCTTTTTTAAAATAATTTTAAATGAATTTTAATTGAAGTTTGAATTTCAAACAATCCTTGTATCAAACCATGGGACAGAGGGATTAAAGTGAAGGTGGGTTTTTTCA
>NW_016690234.1:640938-752370 GCF_001604755.1 Lepidothrix coronata | reverse complement strand
GCTCCAAGCCCTGTCTAACCTGGCCTTGGACACTTCCAGGGATGGGGCAGCCACAGCTTCTCTGGGCAACCTGTGCCAGGGCCTCTCCACCCTCACAGGGAAGAATTCCTTCCCAATATCCCATCTAATCCTGCTCTCCAGCAGTGGGAAGCCACTCCTGCCCCTCCAGGCCCTTGTCCAAAGCCCCTCTCCAGCTCTTTTGGAGCCCCTTTAGGCACTGGAAGGGGCTCTAAGATCTCCCTGGATCCTTCTCTCCTCCAAGCTGGACAAAGATCTTTACTAAGCCTCCGTCTTTCCCCTTTTCTCCCATTTTCATTACTTCTCGTTTTCTGTATTTTTTATTTTACAAAGGGCTAAGAAAGGCCACTGTGATTCAGCTGCTTCTCCAGGGCTCCCAAGAATCCATTCCCTCCTGATTTTGTCTTTCCATTGTGCTTCCCAGTCTCTCACCGTGTAATTGAATTGAATTGAACTCGACTTCTACCAAACCACAGTGTCCAAACACCTAATCCTTCATTTATAATGAGCATTTATTTTCTGATTAGGAAAATTATGCAGTCAAAGAGTATCAAAGAAAAATGAGCTGCAGCAGATAAATATATACATTATATGCACATACTGAAATACATTTTTAACTGTAAATCCAAAAGTCCTTATTTGTAAGTCATTTTTTGCTTCATAAGCCAGAAATTATGGTGCTTTTCAGAGGTGGGAAGAGGAGCCACAGCCTGAATAGAATCCCACTGTACATCTCACGTGGTCACCTATAAATAGATTCTACTTTGGCTTCACTGCAACAACCTCAGTTGGGTTTTTTCTTTATTTTGTTGGATTTTTTGGTGTTTTTTAGTTCTTAGGAAAAAAGAAGAGAGAGGACTCACCAGTGTCTAAAAACAAAACATCCTTTCTGAGTATTGTTTTTCCCCTCTACATCTCTGAGCAGACAAAAGGAATATTTATCCCTTTTTAAACATTCCCCATTAAAAACAAACACAAACATGAGGAGCACACACAGCTTGAAGAGAGGATGTGTCAGCACTCAGAAATCACAGTCCTGTAAAGTATCGAGCCTCACATCTACAATTTTGATCTCTTAGAGCATCCCTGGCACAGAGAAGCCACAGCTGAGCTCCTGCTCTGAAATCTTCCACTAATTCCAAAGGGGTAAGTTCAACATGAACCAAACGGCTTTTGTAGTGCTACCTTATCCATGGCGTTCCCAAAAACCCCTCTGCTAGATGGAATAGCTTTGGAGACACCCACAAGTATGGAAGATGCTGCACTGACCACTCCAATACAGAGAAAAAAACAACTGCAGAATATTCCTTTCTTTCAAGTTGAAATTGGACCCTGGTCTGGTGGAAGGTGTCCCTGCCCATGGCAGGAGGGGGAATGAGATGAGATTTAAGGACTCTTCCAACCCAAACCACTCTGGCATTCCATGATTCTTTCATGTTTTCCATTTCTTTGCTGCTTGTGCTTATGAGTCAAAGAAAATTGAGGCTGAGTGTGCTGAGTGTGTCTTCTCAACCCAATGGTCAAGAATTGGCCAAATGATCCCACTGAAGTGGTTTCTTCTGTCACATTCTCAGTGCCAACCCTCCTCAGACACTGCTGAGCAAGGCTGGATTTCCCAAAGGTAATTTTTAACTATTTCAAGGATATGTGTTTAATTCTCAGCTAAAATCAGTTTTAAGACAAAGGCAAAACCTTTGGCCTTTTTAATTCATTCCTATTCTACTTCATATTTATCAGTTGAGCATCTGGGTTTTCATTTTCACAGAATCACAGGTTGGAAAAGACCTTTAAGATCACCGAGTCCCAGCATCAGCACCATGTTCACCACCATCTGTGTCCCCAGGTGCCACATCCACATGTTTCTTGAACAATTCCAAGGATGGGGACTCCACCACTGTCCTGGGCAGACTATTCCAGTGCTGGATAAACCTCTCCTTTCCATGAAGAAATTTTTCCTGATATCCAACCTAAACCTTCCTTGAAGCAACTTGAGGCTGTTTCCTCTCGTCCTGTCACTTGTTCCCTGGGAGAAGGGACTGGCACCATTTTGGAAGTGGGTGTGGGGGGGACAGATTCTATGGCAGAGGGAATTCCTGCTCAGTGTCCTCATGGTTTGTACCTATAAAGTATTTTCCTAGTGCAGAGGCCTCCCAGCCTCACACTTCAAACCAGGATTTCTCTCCTTGCTTTCTGGTTGTGCAGTCCCAGCAAGGAAAGGTTAATGGATAAATCAGAAATCCTCAAACCCAAAAAGCAGGACAAACCCCATCCTAGAACAATGGAAATAAACCTGTGCACTATAAACCATTATCTCCCTCTGATTCAGCCAGGGCTAAAACCTCCAATATTGTAAAAAACCTTTGAAGATTTGGCTGCACATCCATTTTGCTGTGTGACACCTCAGCACAGGCTGAGCACTTCAGCCTAAATCTCCATATAAATCCCAAAGTCAGAGAACTAATTAAAAATTCCAACATGGAAAACTGTGATAACAGCTTGAACAATCTTAAGAGAAATTAAAAGAAAGGAAGAAGGCACTTTTCAATTAATCCTCCTCCCAAACCCCTCGTTTCCTGCGGCCCTCCCTCCACACACTGCCAAGGTCTTAAAAGGAAGATCCAGTTAAATTCTCGTGGCAGCCACTCTGGTTGGAGAAAACACGAGGAAAACATCCATTAGGTACTGAAATGTTGGCTCCAAGAGCAGAGCAACCATTGCAATCAACACCTCAATTCCAACCAAAGGCAACAGCAGAACCAGCTAAAATAAGGAAAACCAAGTTCTCCATAAATATAAGTCTGCTTGATGCAACCCATAAATCCTGTGGCTACTGTGACAATTAAATGTGAACAACCTCAATCAATATCTTCGGGGGTGAAGGATAAAGAAGGAATATCCATTTGTGTTTTCCTTCCTCAGACACGCTCGTTTGCAAATCTGTTTCTCTTGAACACAATCGTTGGATTTCAACACCAAACCCTCCTAAGGCTCCATAAGGACTCTGGGCTCAGCCTCCTGCTTTTCCATGTCATTTGTACAGTTAATTTTTCCATATGATACCAGAGCAGAGAGGAAATCTGTTGCCATTTTGACCATGACCCAAATCAAAGCCACGTGCTGCTCCAATTGTTAATCACAACAAGCAGAAAAAGCCTCAAAGTTTTGACATGGCCAATGAGTACATGAGAGTGAAGCTGAAGAACAATCCTCTTCTGATAGTAATTCAGAATTATTTATTATGTGTGCAATAATTCATTTTAAAAAATCAAAAAAAAAAATCACAAAATAGACGAGGTTGAAGTGACCTCTGCAGATCCTCTAAACCAATGTCCTTCCTCAAACCATGGGCAGTCAAAACCAGTTTCTTTGGGCTGAATCCAGGTGGATTTTGACTGTCTCAAAGAGGTGGTAGCAATCAAAATTCCTCAGTGCCAGAGAAAGCAAAGTCAGGTCAGAGGCAGATGAGCTTCAGGCTGCTCTATTCATATATTTTTTTTAAAATAAGGCAAATTAATTGCTGCTAAAAAACAGCTCTGAAAATCCAAGTCTCCCAGTTCCTAGGGGAGGATGTCCAGCACAGCACTGACCACGTGGATCTGAGAGTATTTCAGAAGTGTCCAAGGCCAGGCTGGACAGGGATTGGAGCCACCTGGGCCAGTGGAAAGTGACCCTGCCTAATGGCAGGGGGTTGGAATGAGAAGGTCCCTTCCAAACCAAACCATTCTGGGATTCTGTGAATAGAATATGCAAAAAACTACAATTCTATACCCCCACATCCTTCCCAGTGAAACTTGACACAGGTTTTCTTCTGCAACAACCACAGCAGGGTGGAGACCTGCCCAGGAGCACCTGGAAGCTGGACTTTAAAGCTGTACCAGTGGAAAAGGCAGTTTCTCAAGTAGCTGAATTTCACAGTGTTCAAGGCTCACCTTAAATTGCCCCCTGAAACAAATGCTCCCATAAAAACTGTCTGGGTTCATATAGAACACTTTCCAAAGCCATATTTGACAGCTCTGTTGTCATAACTGTGAAATACAGACCTCCTTTACTTCAGAGCTGTGAAATATTACTGTGAGCTGGCAGCAGGAATTCTGCTCCCTCCACTGTACAGGGGGGATAATCAGGAACAGATGCCTGGGAATTCTGAGGCTGTAATTCCATTGAGGGGTTTCAGGGATGTCAAGCCACAGTTCCTGAGCAGTTCCTGGAGTTACCTGAACACAGAGGTGGAATTACAGCCCTGTCATGCCACCTTTCAAAACATGTGTGAATCTACATTGTCTCTTAAATTTCTTTTCCCAATATCCTCACTGAGCCTCTCAACCTGCTCTCCTGTTCCTCCTCTTTCTCCAGGTGAAACACCACTCCTGCTTGGGTTTGGGTTGCAAATTCACTTTTCAAAGGACCACCTGATTTTGCAAAGTGCTCTGTTTTTATAAAGTGGGTCTGTTTTTTCCACAGTGGGTGAATTCACCTCCCACCTTTCCAGCCTCACAGAAAATGATGCCAAAGACGTTCTGAGGGAGAGCAATATTTTCAAGAAAATTACCCAAAGCCTCTGACTCCATGGGAACATTTTCACACACTGTTACCAAAGGCAGCTGTTCCTGTTATTGCCTGGACTCTGCTTTTGGCTGCACATCTGGACAGCCCTGCCAAGGACATGCCAAGATGCCTCAGCTGACCTTCAGCATCATCAGGACCAAAGACATCCCTACAAGGACATGCAGCCACCTCTTTGCTCTTTAGGGGACTTGGGAGATGAGATCCCTGCACAGGGAGAGATGCAGGTGCCATAAAAACAATCCTGGGGATTGCTGGACCACAGGCACACCACCAAAAATGCCAAGGTGGCTCTTGCAGAACCACCTCATCTCCCACCTTCTCAGACAGCACACGCTGAAATCCCACAATCCTGGAACGGTTTGTGTTGGAAAGGACCTTGAAGCTCATCCTGTTCCAACCCTCTGCCATGGGCAGGGACACCTTCCACTAGACCAGGTTGTTCAGGAGTTAATTCAGGTGGTCTTTTACCCACGGAACATCTTACTCACAAATTAATTTAGTGGAATTAAGGGGAAAAATGAGTTTTCAGCTTAACCACAATAAAAGAACCCACCAAAATTTATCTTATGGTCTTCTGAAGGCAGGAACTCACTGAGCCTAGCCTGTGTTTTCCATCTTTACACTGGTGTCTCCAAATCTCCAAAGCAGGAGATTAAATAATAGTTTTTAATAATAAATCTCAACACCACTCAAAGGGTGCAGTCTAATGAGCACAGGCCCCTAATATCCACTTATTCTAAAATACTGATTGCTAAGAGACTGAAAATAAAGATCCCATCAACATATAAGGCTTATGGTTATCATTAGGTTGATTAGTTGTTTTAATTTGAGGATTTTGGACGTGATTCTCTGTTCCAGCACATAAAATTTTCCATTGAAAGCAGATTTTGGCTTTCTTTGCATGAGATACAGTGGTTAGTGTTAACATGCAACCAAAAATTTTATGCAGGCAAATAAACTTCCTTCCTTTTCCTTGGGCTCCCTTCCAAACCCCTGGTTTTAATATCTAATGTACAAATGTCCCATAACGCTGCTTTATATTAAAAGCAGGAGCCAGAAATGTCCTCTGAGAACACTTCTTGGGTCAGGGTTTTTCAGTTGTTATTATTATTCCTGCCTCCATACCTACATGGAAATATAGAATCACCTACAACATATTTAATTCCTTCAGAGGAAAATCCTTCAAGAACAACCCTTAGCACGTCCCACTGACTGGTGTGAAAGGTCCAGTCACTGACTCCTCTGAGGAACAACAATTGCAGCAACATCTTCATTTTCTACTCAAAGAACTGAGCGTGGTGAAAATAAAACATATGAGAGCACAAAGCTGCATGAGCTGAATTTTTTAGTTAACACATGTGCAGGAACTGAAAGAGAGCAGGGTTAGATGAGATATTGGGAAAAGAACTGTTTATTGTGAGGGTGGTGAGGCCCTGGCACAGGTTGCCCAGAGCAGCTGTGGC
This sequence comes from Lepidothrix coronata, assembly GCF_001604755.1. Lineage (NCBI taxonomy): Eukaryota > Metazoa > Chordata > Aves > Passeriformes > Pipridae > Lepidothrix > Lepidothrix coronata. The sequence continues at coordinate 746,323 of NW_016690234.1, read as the reverse complement.
TGCCCCATCCCTGGAAGTGTCCAAGGTCAGGTTGGATGGGGCTTGGAGCAACCAGTGGAAAGTGTCCCTGCCCATGGCAAGATGATCTTTAATGTCCTTCCAACCCAAAGCATTCCATGATTTTTTGACTGTATGTTCTCAGCATCTCAGTGAGGCTAAACACTCGCATTAACATTGAGGTATAATGAAAAACAAATGGAATTTATTATCACTGCGAGTTTTCCTTTCAGTTGGGGTTTGATTGGCTTTGGGGGGGTGTTGGTTTGTTACCTGAACCACTGTAAGAGGATGATGAAGGCGTTCTTCTGGAAAAGCTTTTCACAGCCAGGCTCTGCCCCCTCTGCTTCCTCCTCCACGCTGTCCTGCACTTGGAGTCGATGCTCTGTTTGATGCGGTACCAGTCGGACTCTGTGATGCCAAACTTGTAAAACAGGTGGCCTGGAATTACAAAGAAAAGAGGCAAAAATCGGCATAAACCTGTATTTCCAGAGAATTCCAAGATGACACACCCAGTCCCACACACAGGGTGAACGAAGGATCATTTTAGAACTGCCCACATTGCCTAAAGGAATACAGTGACCTCAACAAGGACCCCCAAAGCTGTACAGTGGTGTGATTCCAACAAACTTTATTCCCAAAGTTCAGTAATCATACATGCACAGTTCTGTCTGCCCATTGAATTTTATAATCTGCCCTTCCATCCACAGGAGCTGCACTGTTACATCCACACTGTGCAACACTGACAGAGGATCCAGCACTCTGAAGCCAAAATTGGATACAGCTTTATTTCTCACTGATAGTGCCCCACAATAAGTCTGATAAGCAGGAGACCATATAAAACTCCTATTAAACCAAACAAAAATAATAAAATCTTTTAAAGCTCAGCTCAAAATTGATCAGACTCCAATAAAAACAACGCAAAACGAGACCCTTCTGCAAACGTTACTCCTGGAATTAAGTCATTTCAAGAGCCACATGATGCACTTTGTAGCCTTTGGTGTTAAGTTGCCAAAGTGTTCCATAAACACAGCGCTGACTCAGGAGCTGAGCTGAGCGCTGGGAAGCAAAGCTCACCCAGACTGAGCCCTGCTGCCAACTCAAACCAGCTTTATCACCACGTGCAGCCCCTGAACCCGAAGGGAAAGCCCAGATACACCAGGAACAGAGAGTAAAATGATTACAAGAAAGACTTGGTTCAACATCTGCACAAATGGCTTTAAAAGTGGGAAGGAAACGTTGAGCAGTGTCAGCTGCTTTGAGGTCCTCCTCCTTTATTACTACAGACTGTGACCATTTCAGTGTGAGCTTCAGAGGGGTATTGATGCTTTTCTTAAAAGCATCAATACTACAACAAATTCATAATGCTCATGGCTGCAGAAAAAAAAAAATTGAAAAATCCAGTCACTGTCTGCCCATATAAGAAGGAAGGAGAGGATGGAGGGGATTCTTTGCACGGGCAGACAGCGACAGGACAAGGGACAATGGTTTTAAATTGCCTGAGGGCAGGGTTAGATGGGATATTGGGAACAAATTCCTTACTCAGAGGGTAGTGAGGCCCTGGCACAGGTTGCCCAGAGAAGCTGTGGCTGCCCCATCCCTGCAGGTGTCCAAGGTCAGGCTGGACAGGGCTTGGAGCAACCTGAGATAGTGGCAGGTGTCCCTGCCCATAGAATGAGATGAGCTTTAAGGTCCCTTCCAACTCAAACCATTTTAGGTTTCTATAATTCTATGAGGTTCAAAACCCCGGAATTCAAGCAGATCTATTTTTAACAGTCTCTAAAACTGTGCTTCTAAACTTCTCAGATTCAGATGTGCAATCCCACAGTTAAACAAGCCAAAGCTGTAACAGGAGCTTTTGCTCAACATAACAATGCTTGAAGTGTCTCTAAAATTCTTATTTTCTTTTTGGTATCAGTTTCTTTCATACCTTGCACAGTAAAATAATCTTTTCCACTTACTGAGCTTTCAATCTTCCTCTCAAATGGGATTCTAATCCTGTGAAGTACTTGCTTAAGCTGTTGTATATAGAATATATAGAACAGGACATGCTCTGTGACTGCAAGACAAATGATTTGAAGCCTGGAGCCACAAAATTCCAGGTTTGCACAAGCTAAAAGCTTCATAGTTTCCTCTGTATTACAAATGAAACCAGAGTCCTCAGAATGTGAAAGCTGCAGTTACTGAGCTTAACACAGCCAAGTGGAGAACTGTACCTTTTATGGCATCATTTCTGAAATATGTTGAATTTTTGATGCTCTGAGGTTTTTTGTAGATCTGTTTAAGAAGCCATTTGAACAAAGGAGAGAATATACAGGGGGAAAAAGACTGGCCCCGAAAGTGCCTCAAAGACCCCATGGTTTCTGATTTTAAAGCGACAGCAAGAACTTTACAACTCTTGTTGTGTCTCCAAAAAGGGGGTGGGAGTAGGAAAGGAGGAAACTGGGCTGAAATTACCATCTGCTGCTGTGCAACAGCTCCCTTTCCATAGGTGTCAGCAAAAGGAAAGCACATTCCATATTGTAAATCCTGAGTCCACGTTTCTCAGCCTGATCTATTACTAATGTGCATTACACAGAGAAATGGGCTCAGAAATGTTTGCAGGGATGTCCAATAAAAATAGTTGTGCTTTAACTCTTCACCCACCCTCAGCTGTCAGGATGTACAAAAGCACTTGTGAGTCCCACATAAAACACGATCATGTGCTCTGTGGTTAGTTTGGGGAAAAAAAGTCCATATTTCACCCATAAGTACATTTTAATGACTTTCACGTTGTGCTGCCCTGGTTAGAGAAGTGACTGATCAAGTGTAGTCAGAGGAAACTCTCAGGGAAAAGCTGTCTGGTTTGGAATTTTAACTACTACAGTGTAATCCCTGGGATATTCCAGGATGTCACTTAATTCAAGGAGAAATCAAAAGCAATATCAATTATTTGGGACAAGAGATCATCAGGTGCAGTGAGATGTTCATACTCAGGTCTCCCAGCATGAGGAAGATGATGAGCCAGAGCTGTGACATAAAACATCCCAGAAATTGCTGCCAGGGAAGGCAGGAAAAGACCTTCTTCACATGGAAAGAGAGTAGGTTTGGATTAGATATTAGGAAGAAATCCTTTCCTGGGAGAGTGGGAAGGCCCTGGCACAGGTTGCCCAGAGAAGCTGTGGCTGCCCCATCCCTGGAAGTGTCCGAGGCCAAGTTGGATGGGGCTTGGAGCAACCTGGGATAGTGAAAGGTGTCCCTGCCCATGGCAGGGGGTGGAATGAGATGAGCTTTAAGGTCCCTTCCCACCCAAACCATTCCATGATTCTACCCACTGATCACAAACACTATAATTTAATCAATGTGATAAGGAATGGCCATAAAGGGTTTACCATTCCCTTCATGGAAAGAACATGGCTCCACAGAGAAAAGCCCAGAAAACAGGTAACAAGCTAAACAGGGCAGATTCAGAGAAGATTTTAGACTACAGAGATCTAAACCATCAGGCAGATTTTTCAAGCCAGGCATCCCTATTTCTTTCCCTTAATTCCTCAAATTCCCACTTGCTGTTACAGTAATCAAAGGTGTAAAACTGGTCCAGACAACCCAGTGCTGTTTGCACTGATTTTTACCCCAGTTGCAGACTCAGCCACAGCATGTGCACATACAAATTAGGCATGAAAAGTTAGCCCTTAAGTCCAAAGATAGTTGATAAAAAGGTTCAATAAATTTCAGCAGTAAAATCTGTGAAGTTGGGATCACAACCTAAAATGTTATTCAGGTCTTGAGCAACCACACTTCCTCGCAGTCCTCCGGTGACTGAAGGAAAATATAATGTTAACGACAGTGGAGTAGTTTTGAAGCAGATAAAAAGTTCACCATGACATTAGAAATGTGATTTACCTGCAGTGGAGAAGGACATCCTGAAAACATGTGCAAACAATCCCGGAAAAGCAAAGCGCGCTGCCTCTGTTCCCTACCCGTAAACGATCCCAGGCGGGGGAGCTTTCAGCTGCCTCATTCCCTGCACGTCAAACACCCAAACACTAAAGCAGGATATTGGAAATGAGATGTTTAACTTAGGGAAGCCCCTAGCAGAAAAGGCAGGAATACCTAAGTGGGAAGGGATTTGACTTTTTCGGACCATTTCCTACCCAAAAGCAGCACAAACGCTGTGATTTTAAACAGCAAAGTGTCTCTGAGCCACAAAACACACATAAAAAATACATTCAGCAACATAATTCAGCACTTTGACAAAGAGATGCCCATTAAAGAAGGGGGAAGTGCAGGATTTGGGTGATTTAAGGCTGGCTGACTGTGTTTTTAGGGATCTTTTCATGCAGGGCAATGGATCGTTGCTGGTAACACTCAAAAAAAAGGATGTCCTTGCTTTGAAACACTAAAGGGCCAAAGTTCGCTTTTTTTGGGAATCTCACTTCCTAAACAAAGCTTTCTATGAAAACACACCAGAGACTTTCAAATAGTTCAGTTATTTAATAAATTCCAAGAGTTTGAGAGATTTCCATAAACCAGGTTGATCCTGGGAGTTTGGGAGACTAAAAGGTCTGCACAGGGAATTCATGGAGACACGAAAAAGGAGAAATCAGAAGCCAACATTCCAATCTCATCCAGCAAAAGCTCAAGAAGAAGACAAACATGCATCAGGAAAATCTAAAAAGTCAGCTTTAAAAGCCAGCAGGTGCATCAGGCTGAGCTTTTCCTTCCACATCCTGGATTAGAAACACAGGGAGAGCTTTGGGGAAGCTCCTATAAAATTAAAAATACTGACAATATTCAAAATAAATCTTTCTCTGATTCAAAAGAAAAAAAAAGGCTTGGAAATTCAAAGGAAAAAAAGCTTGGAAATGCAAAAGAAAAAAGGTGGTAAATGCAAAGGAGAAACTTGGAAACAAAGAAAAAAAAGCTTGGAAATGCAAAGGAAAAACCTCAGAAATGCAAAGGAAAAACCTTGTGAATGCAAAGGAAAAAGAGCTTGGAAATGCAGTGAAGATGATCTGGTACAAACACAGGGATCATCAGCACCGATGTCGGACACGAAGACACATTCCCAAACTTTGGGGGCATCTAATGTACAAAATAAGGAGAGAAAGGCTTGGGTTTTTCTAAAAACCAGGACTAATTCTAAAATAAGAAAATCCCAGGCAAACAATGTTCCTGAAAAAGTAATCCTCTCCTTCTCAAAGGTCAGGAGTCAGGCAGCAGACGAAACAACGCACAGAAAACATGAAACTGTAAAGAAATCTAATTAAGAACAAACTGAGGAGGAAGAAAAGACATTTGTAAGATCAAAACCAGACATGAAATATTCCATCCTGATACTGCATTCAAAATCAGCTCCTAAAAAACAAACTCCGTGTCAGGAGTTTGCATTTGGATATTGGATATTGTTCTCCACAATCTCCACATTTCCTTAGAAAATTAAAAGCTAAATCATTATTTTCATGAACCTGGCAGAGTTCCCTTTACGCTGAGATGGCCCAGAATTTCCTACTGGTTTTGCTACATTTGAAAAGATTAGGGAAAGTGTTACCACCAGAGAATCCAACAGCCACACGAATAAAATAAATACATATTTACATCATAAATACATAATCCAAACAGATTTGCTTCACTGCTCCTTCATTTTCAAATTTAACCTAATTTTTAAAGCTTCGAGAAAAAACAACAGGCTGTCATATTCATCACTCAAATCTTGAAGTGACAAAGAGAATCTTTTTTAAACTGACAGGAACATGATGGATAATCCGAAAAACAAGGGCTTCAGATCTGCCTGCTCCGAGTCGTGGAGAGGGGCGATTCTTCGGGGCCTTGGCTCACAAAATGCATTTTTCCTCAGCAGGGTCATACATTTGGAGGCCTTTTTATTAAACCAATAGCACATGACAACAGAATCTGCTGCACTAAACACTGGAACGGCCGAGGGAAAAATGAAGCACCTCCGAAGTTCCTTCTTGCGCCTTCAGGCTCCGACTCCTCCAACGGAATCAAGGGCTTGCACTGCCCATCTTGAAATCATTTTAAATGGAGTAATTGTTTACTCCTCCGACAGGATCTCCACAGCTGGAAGTTCTTCCCCCTCTCCAAAAATCGGAATGTTTAGGTTTGGGCAAAGGGATGAAGCGTCGTCCTCCTCCAAGGAAAAGTCGCCCGTTCCGGAGGGATGGCAGAGCCCTGGAGGCTCCTCCAAGTCACATCCATCATGTCACCTAATAATCACTTTCCATCCCATTGTTCTCATCCACAGTGGCCAAAAAGAGAGCTGTTAGAAACTTGGAGAGAGGCAGGAGGGGAGGAAAATGCAGCTACCAAGTAATTAGTCTGGTTTGCATCTTATTTCTTCCTATTTCTTTTTATTTCTGAAACAGTTCCTTTGTTTCATTGTTACATTTATCCCTTTCAAATTATCCCTTTCAAATTATCCCTTTCAAATCATCCCTTTCAAATCATCCCTTTCAGCCATAAATCCATAACCACCACGTGCTGAGGTACAAACTGTTCAGGGGGTACTTCCAAACAGCCCCAAATACAACTGAGATCCTCCTGTTTTACTACACACACATAAAGAAGGATTTACTAACCTGTGTCAGCAACCAGAATATTTTAAACAGTGAAACATATACTTATGAAATGTTTACAAAAATCTGAACTTTCCAATTGTCAGCTTTTAAAGAAAAGAAATGCTCTCTCATTGTTAAAGGAATGAGATTCTCTGTTTTCCTACTTATGGACAATATGATTAAGAGGATTTCTGCAAATAAATTTCCACAGAAAATTGATTATTTTATTATACTCTTGAAGTAAATTATAAAAATAAATAAACCTCAAAATTCCACACTATTCCCTTTCTGCTTGGACAACAGGAACTCAACTCCAGACTAGAGATCACTCCAAACCTTGGGCAACTTTGTGACAAAGCACGTAATTGCTCATTTTACAACTGTTTTACAACAAATACCTAGAAACTTTTTATCTCCAGTAAGAAAACAGCATGTTTTAGCTATATTTCAAGCAAACCAACAATTTAAAACAATGTTTTCTCATCCCAACTCCTAAACCAAATTCCAATTAATTACCTGTCTGGTAGGAATATCTTCTGGGATCAAAGAAATGCAGAAAAGTTCAACTACAATCAGCAACTACTTCTGAAATGCCAATGACACTGTTCAGACAAACTGCTGTTTTACAATTCCACGCCCAGAGAACACTAAAACACTTGGAAGAACAGGCAAGAAAGTTTTCCTCGATATAATAAGTTATATATTATTACATGATGAATAATAATAAATTACTGTATCATGCTGAGGAAACAATTCTGAAATTAACTTCTTTTAAACTGCCACGAAACAGCAACCAAAGTGTTTGCACGGCCAGGCTGGGTCTGAGGGACAGGTTAAAGTGAAAGTGAAGAGATGAGAAAACAGTTCTCATCCCAAAGGCAGGAGGTCTCCATTTCTCTGTAAAACACAGACAGAAGGGTTTGGATTTTCAAAGATTTCGAAATCAAACATTCCATGAGCAAAGGAAAGCCCTTCTCGATGGGTCTCTGGCTCAGGAGTCGCTCTGGCCATGCAAGAAATAACAACCAGCTGCCAATTACCAGAATATTGAACAGCTAATTTAATTGTCTTGGAATGCTTTGGGTTGGAAGGGATCTCAAAGCCCGTCCAGTCCCACCCCTGCCATGGGCAGGGACACCTTCCACTATCCCAAGTTGCTCCAAGCCCCGTCCAACCTGGCCTTGGACACTTCCAGGGATGGGGCAGCCACAGCTTCCCAGTGCCCTGTGCCAGGTCTCACCATCCTGACAGGGAAGAGTTCCTTCCCAATATTCCATCTAAACCTCCTCTCCTTCAGCTAGAAGCCAGTTTTACTAAAAGTTACTTTGTCTGATTATTTAATTAACATTTATTAATATTTATTTACCATATTTGTCTGAATATTTAATTTTTAACAAATCACAGAACCAGGGGAAACGCGAAAATTAAAATTATTTTAAATGCCCTTCTTCACATTAAAAGAACCCTACCAGAGGTTTCAAAAATAAAAGATTAAAATTAATTAGGATCTAGAATCTCCAAATTCCACCAAGGAATCCTGTTCCAAAGCAGAAAAGCTCCTACACACAGACACACTTCACACTTCTCTGAAAAAGCAGTCAGGCTGGTTTTACCTGTTTTACAACGAGCAGAACCTGCTCTGTTCTGCCTTATGGAGAGCCATAAGCATTCAAATATTGCCATCTAGTGGGGTGTCAAATTCCCACTCTGGCAAGAACGGACGGATTTTTATCCATTCCCGTGTTTGCTCATTCCCAAGTCCCTCCTGGCTCCTTCCAACTGCTACGAAAGGTCAGGGAGCTGCAGGACCAGAGAAGGGCTGTGGAATGGGACTGAGTGAATTAATTAATCACTGCAGAAATAATTAATCACTGCAGAAATGGAATATTTGTGATGCTCCTGGTGCACCCTTGGGTGGAAGCTCCACAGATCTCTGATGCTGACAGACTATCAACAGCTGCATAAATGGAACTATTATCAGAAATCAATCAACCAACCCCACAAGAAAATAATTCTGAAAACAAAGGGTTTATAATCTGAAAAGAGAAAAGTCTTCCTGTCATCTCCTATAGCCTTGCTACAGGTCACAAGTTTCATGAGAGCTCCTCCACTGTGCTGACACTGGACAAAGGACATTTTCTTATAGTTTTTTCCCCCATTTTTAAAAAATGTCCCACATTTGCTTCTATTTTTTCCCCCACCTTTAAAAAATGTCCAACATTTCTTTCTGTTTTTCTGCCCCATTTTTAAAAAAGACGTTACTTGCTCTAAAAATCATCTTGCAAAAATCCAAACACCCGGCAAATAAAAGGAGATACCTTGGAAAGAGAAGATCTGTGTTTCATTTCCTCCCCAAATACTCATGGAACATTCGGGTCCCAGGATGAAAGCAGAGCTCTGCACTCCCTACAGCTGGAGCTGGACAGCTGGAAATGGCAGGGGCACAATTCCATATGGGTTGCACAGGCATTTTCATCCCAAATGGTTTTTCCTGAAGATCAGGACCTAACGACTCCGACACTTGTTTGACTTATTCAGCCACTAATGATCTCCTTCCAGATAAAACACCTAATGAGCTCGTGACAACCATTAGTTTCCTTCTGCATTTTTAAAATGCCCTCACAGGATATCAAACTTGGAGCCTTCAGTTAAATTTACCTCTTAGTTTTGCACATTTAAAATGTCAGAACGGTCATTTGTGATCACAGTCAGCTTTTCCTTGCTACTCCTTGCTATAGCCTTGATATCTCTTTTCTTCTCTGGGAGAAATCCCATAAAGTTGTCTCTGTGCTTCGCAACGGGACACAGCTCAGTGTATGATGTGATCATTGCCAAAGGATCAACTGCCTGCTTGGAATCAGAGCCCGTTGCTCCAAACAAATGGAATCACCTCAATCGAGGCAATAAATAAACGCTTCTGATTTTAGGGAGCTGCTGCCAATAACCACATATAACAAATAAGCACATATAACAATAACCACACGTAACATGGGGGTTGACAGGCACAGTTTTACAGAGAAGTTGATTAAACAGCTGTTTGTGTTCCGTGGAGCAGCACAGTGTGCTGTGAGAGGAGCAGAGCCCACGGAAAGGGGGGGTGTTGTTCCCACCACCCCTTCCCGAGCCGGCCCGTTACACAAGCGCTGCCTCGGGAGCCCATCTGGATGGCAAAGGGGCTGCCAAGAAAAACTCCCTGGTGGATCAACAATGCACATCTCCCCCCTTCCCAAGGAGCTCGTGGCTTTGGGAAGGACAGAAACCCCAACGACATTCTCCTCGCAGGCGGCCGGAGGCACCTCCTCCATCGGGTTTTTAACCCTTGGGAGATGGAGAAAGGAAAGTTCAAAGTCAGGAAAGTCTGTGACTTTCTGGAATTCAGTTCAGGAGGCTCTGTGAGCTCCCCGCTCTCCCTGCAGGCAGCAATGCCTTTTCCAGATGAATATACAGAAGTTTTGTGTGGATCAATCCGTGGTTGGTGGCTGAGCTGCTTTTCCTCTCCAAATGTCAGGGATCAAACACTTTCTTAGACTCTTCGTGTCTTCTAAAACCACACTGTAAAAGCTCAATTTGGTCGTTTATAGGCTTTCAATAGTAAATAATTCTTGTTTGGAGCCTGTTGGAAGTTCAGTAGGAGATTTTATTTATGCCAGGACTGAGCCTGAGTGACACTGAGTAACCAGCAGCCTCCTCTCCATGTGGTGACAGTAAAGCACACCCTGCATCCATCTGAATTAGGCCCTAAAGGGACACCACCAGTGCACACTGGAGTAACTACTCTGCAGACAGTCATAACACTGGAGCAGTTCCATATGAGGAGGAATGAGCCCAAAGAAAACAGTGATTAATACAAGGGTGATACAAAGAGTTCTCTGTTCCACTTGTAACTTCAGAGCTCCGATGGATCTGCAGTGCTGATAAAGATGATCCTTGGACATCACACTCAATACATTGATCATAAACAGTCCAATGCCTCTCACAGGGTTTGGGTTCTCACACCAGGATTGTTAATATGTGAATATCTAATGATGTCTGAAATCCACACAAGACTCCCTTGATTGTCCTTAGAAAAAAACCAGCTTTTGTTCAACTGAGTTACAACAGTTGTAGCAATAACTTTCCCAATGAGCACATCTTCCAGTTGCCCAACTTGCTGGTTTTTTCCTCACTCCTGAAGCAGCATTTAAAGTCACTCAGAAAGCTGCTTTCATGCTTCCAGACTGTTTTTAGCTGCCTCTGCAGGAGTGAAGACCTGCACACTTCAGCACGTACTTGAACTAAGTCTGGCCAAAGCGGGAAAGTATCAAAGGATGGAACAACTGTGGCAAGAGGTGGTCCAAGTGACCTCATGCATTCATTTTCTATTTTCTGCAGAGCCTGCAAACTCAGCAGTGCCTGACAGCACATCACACACCATCAAGTCACACACATCACAGCTGGGACTGACAGCAGCTGCTACATCCAAGAGTGGAAAATGAAATTCCTTGCTTGTATAGCACAAGAACGACAAGAGAAGTGGGAGAAGGAGAGAGAAACCACACAATTGATTTTATTTCCCAAAAATCGCTGCCTTTATTTCAGTTTATAAACAGTAACTGGCCAGGAAAGTAATTGAAATAAACAGAAGTGCCCAGGAAAGAAGGAAACACGAGGCAGCACTAAATTCCAGCCCGTAGGAAGTGCCAGCAGTGATGCCATTTCTGAGAACTGTGGTGCTGAGATAAACTCAATGGGTTCTCCCATTATCTTCCTGCCCAACCTCAAAAGAGGTTATCACTGCCCTCCATGTGGCAGCATTTAATTGATTCACAAAGCAGCAGCTATTTGGAACTGAAGCCAGACTTTTGCAGCTCTGAGAAGACAACATGTGTGAAAGGAGCAGCTCTGCTGCAGCACACAGCCCTTCCCCAGGGTGCTGGACCAACAGGGGTTAAGGATTTTCAGAGAGGAGAAAATGCTTTCTGTCACTTCTTTCTTTTTGAAGATGGGCTGAACTCCCTGACTTAGCTTCTCACTCTCCTGAGTATGAGATAGTCAAACTCTCCCTCCTCTCTCCCCAAATTCTGTCCCTAAGAACAGACTTATGGACTTCACAAGGAACCAAACACAGCTTTTTGGACATTGCCAGCAGGAGGAGGCCCTCTTGGTGAGACTCAGAGCAGAGGTTTTTGACCAGCAGACGGCTCAGGAGGACCTTCTTGCCCTCCCCATCTGGCACAGGCACGATGCTGCAGAACTGGGCACGTTCTTCTCTGCTGGTGCTCAACCCTCCACACTGAAGTGAAATCTGTCCCCCCCTCAGCCGTGACCTGGCAGCTGAGGAGAAATGTGCTACAGCACCTCAGCTGAGCACCTGGGCCAGTGGAAGTGTCCCTGCCCATGGCAGGGCATGGAACCAGATGAGCTTTAAGGTCCCTTCCAACATAACCATTCCAGGACTCCATGATAACACCATAGGAACAGGCTGAAGTAAATAATTACTTCCCAAGAACTACAGTCCGTGGGATTTATCACTAGGAGAATAAATGTTGGCAAAAAGGATTTCCAGGGACCACAAGATGAGCTCATCCACCAGATAGAAACCACATAACTCCTGTTCAGGCTACTACAGCTTGGAAGGTTAACTAATATCCTATAGAATGAGGAAAGAGATCAGAGATCCTCAGCAAATCATTAGTTTGAGCACTGCCACTATCCCATAGCCCATTCTCTTCCCCCTAGACCTCCAGATTATCCAGAGGTATGACTGATTCCCAAGTTAGCTGTCATCCCCCATCAAGGGGATGGACTGAAATGACAATTAACAATGTAATTCCAACAATCTAAATTAGAGAAATCCATCAATTTCTAGTGCTGATGAAAGATTAAATTAGAGATAGGATAAAATGCCAATTTGGATAATTTTCCTGGAGCTCTCCAACAGTCTCCTGATGGAATTCAAGATCTGGATGCACAACTACAACTGCTGATATTCCAGAATTGTAGCATCTTGGTGTAATACTGGTAACCTACTGTATGTTGCTATGTATCTAAAAGTCAGTGACTAGAATGATATTCAGAAATGAGACACAAAGAGCCCAAAATTATAAACAGGAAATGAAAGGAAGACAGAGAAAATGCAAAAAAAGTGTACAAAGGTTAGGAAGGAAATAAGGATATAAAAGCAAAAATGGGTATAGTTAATAAAAATACAGTAATAAAAAGGGTTTTTAAATTATAAAGCTAAAAAAAAATAAAAATACCAAATATATTTTGTATTTATAGGGCATATCTTCAGTAACTGAAATGTTTGTTTATAGTACCTGAAGGGAGACTACAAGAAAGATGGAGAGAGACTATTTACAAGGGCCTGGAGTGACAGGACAAGTTGGGAATGGCTTCAAACTGCCAGAGGGCAGGGTTAGATGGGATATTGGGGAAGAAACTCTTCCCTGTGAGGGTGGTGAGGCCCTGGCACAGGTTGCCCAGAGAAGCTGTGGCTGCCCCATCCCTGGAAGTGTCCAAGGCCAGGCTGGACGGGGCTTGGAGCAACCTGGGATAGTGGAAGGTGTCCCTGCCCATGGCAGGGAGTGGAAGGACATGAGCTTTAAGGTTCCTTCCAACCCAATTCCATGATTCCATGATAACAATTCCATAAAATAACAACAGCCTGGAGGATCTCATAAAACAAACCCACTGGTGAGAAACACCAGAGCCAACAGTTCCTCTGTGAGAACTCACTGCCCTTCCTCCAATATTTAAGTAATAATACTTAAGACAGAAATGGGGTATTTTTGTTGTTTATCCTGCATTGCTATTAAAGATCAACATCTTCATTCCAAAGAAGAAGCTGGAGCAGCAGTGACTGACCACACATTTTACAGGACACCAGTGACCAGCTGCTTAAACTGGCCCAACCTGCCTTATGTTTGGGGCTGTGTGCAATAATATATATATATATATAAATATCTCATCTAAGTGACATAAATTACCCAGCCAAATATGTTTCCTATTAAGCAAATGTGTGTGGGCTGCTGTTGTGTCAGTTTGTGTGGAGCAGCACCAGTGTTTAATTCTGTTTGGCCTCAGTTGAGGACACAACTTCTCTCACAGTGGATTAACATCTCTTACAACTAATCCACTAGGAAAGTGGTCCCATCCTGACTGGAAAAAATATTACACAGAACAGAAACACTGAGCTTTGATCACCAATTTCTTTCTACCCTATATTTTTAATTATGTCTTAAAAAGTGAAAACGTGCCATTTCAAGCAGAATATACATCATTTACAGTTAAAAATCAGACTTTATCATTAGGTATTCCCAGATAACACTTTATTCCTATGGCATTTAGATGACAGGGATGGATTCTGGATGAGATAAATGCTAACTCATGAAGGAAACTGGGGAAAATTCACTCTACACGGTAATTTTGGAAGCAGATGGGAAAATTCAACACAACAGGACAACTTTCAGCACAGTTTCCTGCCCTCTGCAGCACTGGGGGTTTGGGTGGGGTACTTACGGTTTTGAGTTGGTTTTTCTCAGCAACAATCATGTCCCTGCCATGAGAGTTATTTCAATACAAATAGTTCCCTGAGTAAGAGATGCTTTATGGAGCCAGAGGATTTCTGGGGTCCCAAAACACAACTGAACCCAGGGCACAGTCTCCCCTTAATGCAATTAGTGATCAATTAACTAAAACTGACAAATGAGGGAAAAAATGATTGGTGAGAGTCCGCAAAAACCCACGTGCAGAGCAAGAGGACTGCACAGAAATTACACACTAACAACGTTATACACACTAATATATATATATAAAATATATGTGTATATATAATATGCACATGTAAAATATGTAAATATAAAAATATACATTATATATATAACTAATGTTATTTTGTTTTCATTTAATTAGATTATTGTGAAGAAGAAGAACCACTGATAGATTTTCTTTTCTGAACTTCAGAAATCCCCTCTCAATTTTTGCCAATGACATGTAAAATCATTCTTTGTATTATCAAATGTCTTATAAATTTCTGAATTTGGGAATCTGTTTTTTCCAACTCACTTGTGGAAATCACTGCAAAATCTCCAAAGAACTAAACCTGTATTTTCTGTTGTGCAAAGAAAATTACAACTGAGGATGTTCTTGTATCAGATTTCACCAGAAAATGTCTCCATTTTTAGTAGGGCTGAAGTAATGAGCTATTTAATGACATATATTGTGTTTAAGTCATTTTGGTTTCGTGCCCAAAAACTCTCTCCTCTACCACAGCCACCCCACAGGCAAATTCATCCCACAAGTGAAAATTTATCCTTCCAAAGATAAACTTTCCTCTCTCTTGTGGTGAACCTTGTGCAGTGGATCAAGAATTTTTAATAAACACACATCTCTTCATTTTCTATACTTTTTGCACATTATACAAAATATCTGCTCTATTAAACACAGATTTGCTTGGTGTTTTTCTTACAGAAAAAAAGGATGGAATATCTTTCCACTGACAAACTGCAAGAAAAATAAAATCCTTTCTATTGGCCTGAGCTCCTCCAGCTGTGACTGGCAAGGGTGAGGCTGATGACACTGGATTTTTCATTTATGTTTAAATTAATGCATCGAAGTCTCACCAGAGCAGAATCAAACCACATTGTTGGGACAAGCACCTGAGGCAGAGCTGCACTCAGATTTTGGTCAGTTTTATGGAACAACAGTTCCCTGATAAAAAGCAGCTGGAGTGTGGAGAGCCCTGTGGGACAGCAGGGCTCTTCCCAGTAACCCTCTGGCAAAGACGAGGGATGAAATCATGGCACAGATGAACTCACCAGGAGTTCTGCCACCGAACTGAGCACGGGTACAACCTCCCCTGGAAAGCTGGGACTCATCCACAGCCATGAACAGACCACTGAAATCCAACCTCGCTTCCACTTAATTACTCCCAGTGATGACAAATTAAGTTATTCTGTGCAATCATCATTTCTGGACCACTGTTGCTACTGTTAAATTTGCTGCTTCATCAAGTTAACACGAGTTTTCTTCATTTGCTGCCACAGGATTCTTTGTCATGGTGGTAGCAAATCTCAAGAACCATTAATATTTTGGTACCCAAACCAGTAAACTCTGGTCAGACCCACACAGGAGGGATTTTTTGCACAGGATATCCACAGTCCCTTGTTTTTTATGGACTGGTTCCCAAAATAAAGCAACACACTGATCAACGTGAAGAAGAAATAAAGGTGTTTTTCAGACACCTGGATCTCAAACCCTCCAAACCGCGCTCATGACATCAAAGACAGTCATTCAGTGCTCATGATGCACTGCTCCTACATCTGTACCATTCCAGACCTTTTCCAGCTGCAGGAACCACTTCCATAATCCAGTTTCTTCATGGTCAGAATGCCTCACAGAAATGACATAATTCCCAGCTGGAGCACTTGGTCACATGGGCACATTCCTTCCCCTTGCTCACATCTTCAAAAATCTGATTTTCCTACACAACCAATTCCAAACTGACTCGTGTGATTTGTGCTCAAGGATTAAAGTGATGGGAAAAGGGCTGCCTGGGACTTGCTTTAGCACTGGAGAAAGATCCATTTCTTCATGTCCCCAAAAACTACTGTCAACAAAAATCTAAGTTTTAAAAACACACTGGAAAAGCATCATTTACTTTGATGAGATCAACAGACAAAAAGGGTTTGGAGATCAGAACTAAATTATTGTATCTCTTAAAAATATGTATTTAACATATCTGCAGAAGAAGCCTGAAGTCTTCTTCAGGTAAGTAATGAGACAAAACTTGGCCTAACACAGCCAACTGAGGGGGTTAGTTTTGGGAATCAGTGTGCCCAAAATAGCCAGAAAACCACTAGAAACAACAGCAGGTCAACAGGACTGTGTTTCCTCAGCTCAGTGTAAGCAAAGCACAGCAGTGGCATCATCAAACTCTCCACATTTCCTTCCCTGTACCTATCCCACACATTGTCCCAAGAGAAGCATAAAAACATCCAATTCTTCAAGCACCACTCCAAACAGGCTCTCTCTGGCCATGTTTTTAAGCCTTCACTGCAATTTTAACTTAGCAATTCCATACAAAACTCTCTAGTATAACAAATTATTCCCACTTCAGGTGACCAACATAAAATGTGACTACGAAGAATCTTTTAACTACAAGATCTATTGGTTTATCAGAATCCAGTTCAAGGATCATCCAGTCCAACTCCTGGCCCTGCACAGGACAGCTCAAAATCCCACCATGTGCTGAGAGTGTTGTCCAAATCCTCCTTGAGCTCTGGCAGCCTTGGGGCCCTGACCACTGCCCTGGGGAGCCTGGTCAGTGCCCCACTACCCTCTGGGAGAAGAACCTTTTCCCAGTATCCTGGATATTCTAATTTCCTGGAACTAAATTGCAGAGAACAGACTTGGCTGACCTCAGTGTATTCACCAAGTCATCCTCTGCTATAAGTCACGCACATCCAGACCCTTCTTCACTTATACAGCCAGTGGCTGTGCCTACCACATTCTATAGAAAACCATGTTTGATTCCTTTTAAATTAACAAAAACTGTGCCTTCAATACAAGTAATATCTGTTCATTACTCCATAATAGCTTAAATAATCAAAAGATTCGTGCACACTGGAACAGAAACAAGCCCATCAGCATCGTGTGAGTCCCTGCTATGAATCCATGGATTTTATGATACTGAGATTGCAAATTTCTTCCATCACAATCACAGCAAATATTTGGAAATAACACACAGCAATGGGAAGTAAAAAACTAAGATCCAAGACCATCCTGCTTTGAGCACTTGAAATTTGCATCATTTGCTTTATTTTTTGTTCCATTATCTGAAAAAGGAATGTTTCTCCCATATTTGCTGTGCTCACAGGTGGCAGCTCTGAAAAAATCCGAATTCAGAATTCAACACCGAGGAATCTGCGGTGAACACGCACAACAAACTGAATGAAACCAGCCCCTTGGGATTCCTTCAAAAGCAAAACCCACCAAAAGTTGCAACACCAACACAGGCCCCGCTCTCACAAAACCCAATCTGCGTTTCGGAATTCCCGGCGCGACACTCACAGCGAATCCCGTAAATCATGAGCGGGTCCAGCTGCTTCTTGCCGTGCTTGCCCTGGCCCGAGAGGTTGGAGATGGCCTGGATCTCGCGGTGGAACAGGTAGTCCAGCAGGGTCAGGGCCATCTTCTCGGCCGTGCGGCAGTTGGTGCTGATGTGCAGCATGTCCGCGGGCGTGATGGGGCAGCGCACCCGCATCTCGGGGTTGTTCTCGTCCCCCAGCCACGTCCCGTTGGGATAATCCTCTGCAAACACAGATCAGACACATTCTGGTTGTGCCACCAGTCAGGTTCAACTTACAGCCAACGTCTCTTATCGTGACCTCTCCAAGTTTTCCTCCCAGTCTCCAAAACCTTTCAAATTTGAGCATGAAAAGAGGCTCGTGGGATCTGCTACTGATAAAAATTACTCTCAAATTCAGACCAAATTATTGCCATTCACATTCTGGCCTTGCCAGGATCTGGTGCAGTTAGTCCAGATGTCCAACTCACTCTCAGATGCCTTTTAAAGTGTCTCACACCAGAGAAAACGCTCCAGTCACAGTGTTCTCAGGCAGTCTTAGTCATCTCCTAAAAATGAAGATTACTGCAATGCCACATTATTCTGAAAGCACAGCTCATTTCAAGCAGCCAACAGCTTTGAACCACATTTTCCCCCCCAAAAAATATCAGATAAAAAGGAGTCTAAGCAGGATAATAAATTTAAGAAATTACTATCAATAGTGAATTTGTTTAATCACTTAAAAGGAGTATCTCAAGCAATGACAATCATTTAGAACGTAGCCAGAGATTCCCCAAAAAATTTCGGTCTTTCTTCAAATTTACTGGCTACATTATTTTCTAAACAACCAGTTGACCAAGGAAAAGGCCCAGCATAAAGATAATTAATCAATCACTAATCATCTGCCAAGTGACTCTTCCTTTCTATTCAAGTGTAAGATCATTAGGAGCAGAGCTATACCCACCAACACATATATTCTATATATTAAGAAGCTTTTTTATTTCTGTTCCTGCTTGTCAGTTTGGCAGAAAAAAAAAAAAGGAACACTAGGAATTAAATTGATTAAATAAAATTAATTAAATTCAAAGGAATACTATGCTCTCACTTAAAATTAATCTGTGCAGACAATGCCAAAAGTTAGTGGATTCAAGACTAACCAGAAACTAGAACAGAGCCCAGGACCAATTCCTGCTTAAGTGGAGGATGGAACACAGGACTGAGGATGAGACTCATTCCAGACAAAACCAAAAATTCCAGTAGAATTCTTGACAGTGATAATAGAAATGGACAGAAAAACATCCCAGTAGTATTTCAGTGTTCACTGACAGGGACCATTTGGATTTGATTTCGATGTTTACTCAACTCTGTGCAGTAAAACAAGGCTTCCTGGCTCAGGGGTCACTCAGCCCTTCCATACCAGAGGGTTACAGTAATTTATTGTGAATAAGCCATTCAGTTACATGACTGATCTTGCATTAAGTGACTTTCAAGGAGAGCTTGGTGGTATGTACAGCCACAAATTCCTGGGACCCACAACCCCTTGTCACTAAACAGGGTGACAGAGCTCACAGCGACCAGCGCCTCCTTTTCACGCTGAGCAGGACCCTGAGCAGCATCTGTATTTCCAAATCCTGGCCTGGGCTAAGCAGCCTGAGCTTTATCAGACTACAAGCCAAAAGCAGTAAATAAAATATAACATAAAAGCAATTCAAACACTAAAAGCTGCTTTTCCAACGTGACCTCTGGGTTGAGTCACAGTACATGTCAGGGGCAGGTTTATTGTGATGAAAAACGACAGGATGGAGCAAACGTTGGATTGTGCAACACTGAGATATCACTGGGACAGCAGATTATCAGGGAATCCTAAAATGGTTTGGGTTGGAAGGGACATTAAAGATTATCCTGCCATGGGCAAGGACACCTTCCACTAGCCCAGGTTGCTCCAAGCCCCGTCCAACCTGACCTTGGACACTTGCAGGGATGGGGCAGCCACAGCTTCTCTGGACAACCTGTGCCAGGGCCTCACCACCCTCACAGCCAAGAATTTCTCCCCAATATCTAATAATTGGTAAGGAAAAATATTTTTTACTGATGTATGTAGCAACTCATCCCTCAAACTTTTGTCTGCTGAAATCGGAACTTATATATATATACATATATATATATTTCATTTCCACCTTCCTTTTTACCCTGAGCATGTAACAGGGCACACTGGCTGATTTCTGCTCCCAGAACCAGGTGCCATCCAAAAAAATAAGGTGGTTGGGATGAATTCCAGCTTGTTTTGAATGCCACTGTGTCTGGGCTCACCACAAGTCTGGTTAACATTATCAGGGAAAACAACAGGCTGTTCCTGAAGATAAATTGCCTGGTTTCTAAAAATTTGGGCAGAGCTGGCAAAGCAAAAACATCTCCAGATAAATGTGTATGTTTTTCAAAGACATTCTAGGAAGCCTAAGTAAATTATTCTCATCCTATCACAAACTTATTTCCTTACCAGTTGACAGGATTGCTATGGGATATAGGAGCTATTCCTCCTTATGGAACACCTTTTGCCTGCAGACTTGCTTAACAAACCCTGTTAACCTACGTGAACCAAAGGTTTTTTTCAATTTGCAAAATAATCTCTTTTTTCTACTGGCACTGAGTCCAGAACATACTGTTTTTACCACATGCAACTGTTCTTTTATTGCTCACAGGCTGGAAAAAAAGACACTATCTTGTTATTCTGACCTATGACCACAATCCCCCCATTAAATTATCTCTTGTATTTTCCTCCTGCTTGAAAAGTTTCGACAGAAAGGGAATTTATTTTACAATCATCTTGCATTAAGCAGGACTTGCATGACTGGAGTTAACCATGAATCTACTGTCTCACTGCAGGGCACAAAAGCTGAATTATTCTTTATAATATATAAAAATCATGCCTATCAGGCTGCCAACACATTTGGCACTTTGCAGGGAGCAAACACAGGATTGGCACATAAAATCTGGTGAAAAGAGAAAATGCAGTGCCACTTCTGAGCGAGGCAGAAACACTCTGAGCCCTGGTGTGTGTGGGGGAGATGGAATGAATAAGGGAAGAGAAAAGAGACTGGGAGTTGGATGTAAATTCCCTCTGAACAATTAAGTACATGAACACATTAATAACTGCATTATTTGAAGTTCCTACACTCAAACATCCTTTAATGCTTTTGGAATTGTTCTTTATTTGTATTATCAGGTTTGTGTGTGATATCTAGAGAGAATCTGGATGAGCTGAATTATTTAGTACATCCACTGGAATACCCACACACTGACTGAGCTCTGCACAACCACACTCAGCTGCTTCTACTCCTTAAAGACTTCCAAAAAATCAATAACTGGGAGCTGGGAGGAAAAGCACATTCAAAGAACACACTTTTCTTAAAATTTACACACTCACCTGGAACTCAGTTAATCACCTTTCTTATTTTGCCCTAAAGTATTTTTCTTTCCCTAATTAATTAAGAACTTCTTTCCATGAGAGTGGCAGAGCACTGAACAGCTGCTCGGGGAGGATGTGGAGTCTCCCTCTCTAGAGACATTCCAAATCCATCTGGATGTGTTCCTTTGTCACCTGCTCCAGGCGACCCTGCCTTGGCAGGGGTTGGACTGGACGATCTCCAGAGGTCCCTTCCAACCCCAACTATTGTGGGATTCAGTGAATTTTCCTAATGACCTCCCTGCATTTTGAGTGCTACGTGGAAAGCTACTTCCTTGCCTTTTTTCACACCAAATATTGTATCATCACAGAAGTGGCTCCTGATCATTTTTACTTCCAGTGCAAAGCTCTGTCAGTTCAAGCTGGTTCCCTCTCTGCACTCAGAACCTCATTGCCAGGACACACTAATTTCTAGTTTCTCCTCAGTGTGTTTTTTTTAAGATCAGGAAATTTCCCTTTATCTCCATTCTACTGAAGCCAGAACTAATTCACTTTTCAAGGCTATTTTTGAATCTTTTTTCCTGTACTAAGTCCATTCTTTTCTCTCCCAACACCGCTGACCATCCCGGTGCTTGGGCAGGGACGTGCCGAGGCTGCCACGCAAACAAGGATTTCTGTGAAAATAGGAGGAGCCCTTTTGAGGTTTGCAGCAAGAAAACCCCTGTCAAGAGAACACAAACCAGACAGGAGTTGCTGAGGCTTTCAGGCTCCCTCTGGACATGTTCTCCCACCCAGGGAGATGAGAGACATCGAGCTGTTCCTCACGTTTTTCCATCGGAATACACTCCCCTGCTTTGACATGTGAGCCTGGAAGCAAAGCCAGGCTCTGCTCTCTCTCTGGGAGCTGTCAGTCATTCCTTTAAAACAAGGGAAAACAAAAGAAGACACCTGCCCACACAAGCACTTGAATTAACATGTTCCACTACTCCAGTATTGTGTTTATTTTACTATCCAGGCTGGGTGCAGAGCTGGCAGTGGTAGCAAACCACTGGTAGGTACAGAAAGGCAGAAAGATGAATTAATCTTTGAAAAATTTTTTTAAAATCCCAGATCCTAACCTACAAAAATAAACTTCCATTTCTGGAGAAATTAAATAGCATTTTGGCTGATGTATAGAAGATTCAACATCATCATGTGGGGGGGTTGAAACGAGATGAGCTTCAAGGTCCCTTCCAACCCAAACCATTCCATGATTCTGTGATCTTTTTAAATAAGCTTCTGTCAATTAGCCCCTGCAAGAGTTCACAGGGGCAGTGATTAATTGCCAGAGACTATAGAGCACTGACTTTATTAATTAGCAATCATTAAATCTATGAAAGGCAGCGACAGCTGGGCTGGAGATTAACCTACAAATCCAGCAATGGGGTTTAAAGCTGTGCTAAAAGAAAGGTTAAAGAGCTCATTTGGATTTTGCCCACTTTTTCTTGTTTCTTGCCTCTTCATTACGTTTAACTTTACACACTGGCCCATGCTAATGCCAAACATAACCATGACAGGCACCTGGAAGAAACCATCGTTCATTTGTTGGC
Source organism: Lepidothrix coronata (assembly GCF_001604755.1). Lineage (NCBI taxonomy): Eukaryota > Metazoa > Chordata > Aves > Passeriformes > Pipridae > Lepidothrix > Lepidothrix coronata. The sequence goes on along the minus strand of NW_016690234.1, from coordinate 723,730 downwards.
TCCCAATAATTGAAAAAACATCAGAGCAATTCAGGTTCTGTCATTTTCTTTGGCTTTAACAAGACACTGCAGCTCCTGAAATCCCATCAGTGCCTTCACCCCAGCTCTAAAATATTGGTTTAGGATACAAATGGTTCCCTTTTGCTCTGATATGGTTCATTCTTCCTGTATCTGGTCATGAGGGGGTTGGCAGGAAAGGGCTGCAAATGCTCATCCAACATGTGAGATCTGATCTTGCCATGAACTGGAAAATCCTGTGGATAAATAAGTCTGGGCCACATACAAAGAGCTGCTTGGATTCACATTTGGAAAGCAAATCCTGAGCACTGTTTAATGCTACTATTGTAAAATGACTCAGATGCCAAGTTGAAGAGACAATATGTGACTAAAGAGTTTTCTTTGCAAAAAATATTATTCATCCTTTAGTTACCACACAATGCAGAGCAGTTTGCCTTCTCAAAAAATACACATTTACATTTCTAATTTGATATTCTCTTCATCAGGAGCTGGAGTGACAGGACAAGGGGGAATGGCTTCCCGCTGCCAAAGGGCAAGGTTAGATGGGATAATGGGGACAAATTCTTCCTTGGAAGGGTGGTGAGGCAGTGGAACAGGTTACCCAGAGAAGCTGTTTAGATAAATATATTTGAGACTGTCAGAATGTTTTCTAACAGCTTTGTGGTGGTGCATGGTTTAGTCAACTGAACACCAGCCCTTGGCAGGATTATGGACCCATTCCAGCACGGGAGAGCTCACTGCAGTCAGGAAACAACACAGGTACTGAACAGAACGGGTTTAAAACTCCTCTAATTTAAAACTAGTGTGGATCTAATGTTCTTCCCAGTGTTATTTTTTTCCAGTGGAAGGCAAAATCCAAAAGAACACAATGTTAGGATGACAACTGTTGTGAAAAGAGACTGTTCATGAGACCTTACTTAAATTAGTGCTAAGACCAGGTTGGATGGGGCTGGTTGGACCTGGTCTAGTGGAAGGTGTCCCTGCCCATGGCAGGGGCTGGAATGAGATGAGCTTTAAGGTCCCTTCCAACCCAAACCATTCTTTGATTCAATATCTCCAGAGATATGAAGGCCTGAAGAATTGATTCACAAAATTCTGTCATAGTCTGAAAGCTGATGATTTTTTGCCTTTTGCTGTGACTTTTGCCTTTTACTGCTGAAAAAAACAAGTCTGCACAGCAGCCCTACCATTCTTCATCCCTTGCTTTATTAATAATTTCATTTGTGACACCCTGCAGGAGAGGTCACTCAGCAGCCCTCCTGTGCAAGGGCAAGGAGAGGGAGGTGGGGATCACTGATCTGATTCTCAGAGCATTCATCCATCTCAGGGAGATTTTTAATGGATGAGTGTTCTAAAGGTCTGAAGAAAATCAGATCTGAAGACATTAATGGATTAGGTGTTCCTTCAAAATTTACATGTACAACAATGGCATAAAGAGCCAATGTCACGTTTGTGTGTGCAAATCTGTGCCAAAGCAAGTCAAAAAGGGAATAAGACAATGAATATCCTCCTGATGTTGGCAACTTTGCTCCTGGCATGCCTGTCTTGCAGTGATGGGCCCAGAACTGGACACAGAACTCAAGGTGTGACCTCACCAGTGCCCAGCACAGAGGGACAATCACTTCCCTAGTCCTGCTGGCCACACTATGCCTGATATAGAACTATTAACAGACTCCACAAAAAGAACATTTTATATTTATTTTCACATTGAAATACCAGCACTATCTGCAATCTGAACATTTTTTTGAGAGGAACTTCTCAGTCTCAATCTGCTTTTGATTCCCTGTTGACCTAAAAAGAAATACTCCATCCCTGGAAGTGTTAAAAGCCAGGTGGGATGGGGCTTAGAGCAACCTGGGATAGTGCAAGATGTCCCTGCCCACTTAAAGAGTTAGAACCTTAAAGAGGATCTTTAAGGTCCCTTTCAACCCAAACCATTCCACGATTCTACAAAACACCTTCGAAGCAACTCTGTTTCACAACATACAAACAGAACCTAGAAGCTCTTTACAACACACGTGTGTTGTATGAATACCTATAAAAGCTGAAGCATCCTGAGCTCAGGTGTCTCAGAACATATTTTCAGCAAGCAAACGATTCAAATACATCCACCCTTATCTGATCTCACTGCGCTGCCTAAAAATTCCAAGGAAGACCCACGATATGATCTTGGAAGTTGCCAGTTGATTCTCAGTTCATTGCACCACCACATTTACTTTGCTCAGCAGCCTCACAGCCAAGGTACCTTCGGAGTTGAGCGTGATGAGGGTGACGTTGTTCCCAATGCTCTGGCTCCCCATCTGGCCGCTGTTGGACACGGAGTCGCTGGCCTCGGAGCCGCTCTCGCCGTCCTCGTTGTGACTGTCGTCGTGCCCCGGCACCTTCACCACGATGGTGTTCTGCCGACGGCCCGGCACGGCACTGTGGGAAAGGAAGGGATGGAACTTTGGGAAAACAGAACCTTCACTGGGAATAGCATAGAATCACAGGGCATTCCGAGTTGGAAAGGACACAACTTGTTCAAGGAATGACTGGGCACTGGAGGATCATCGAGTCCAACTTATGGCCCTGTACATCATTCCAGGGGAATTAAAAAACCTGACAAAATTAAATGTATTATTAAATAAATTATTAAATAATTTATTAAACGAACTCCTTTAAACTCCTTAATCCTGTTTATAACCCAGAGCTATCCAGCAAAATAAAAATGGAAGGAAAATAGCAGAAGAAATCAAAAAGTCTTAGATACACTGTCTAAATTTGCATTAATGGAAAAGCCTCAGCCCAGTGTGCAAAACAAATAAAATATTTAAATTATTTATGAAAACATATTATTGAAGACCATTTTCTACGCAGAATCCCCAGATTTACTTATTGAAAATTTGTTTAAGATAGTACAAGCCTTCCTGGGCTGCTGCTCATTCCTCCTTCAGCTGGTTAAATGCAGGATTTTGGCATGTTCTCAAGTGATCGTGCAAAAACACGTGGTTGTGGGCACTCTGTCTTTAACTGTCAGCTGACAAATAACATGGGACCAACCCCAGATCCTCCAGGACGGTCTTTCCCATCAAGAGTGAAGCATTGCTTTCCCTTTACTGTCAGCCTGAGAAAATATCCCAGTCTAGGTTCAATGTTTCCATCATTTCCATCACTATTACCTCGAGTATTCCTCATTTTGCACTTCAAATTGCACTTCAAACTTTAAACTGATACTGCTCTGTCAAAGCAGGGAATGAAGGGGAGGATTCCTGGGCATGCTACTAACTTGCTAAGGATGTTTTCCAGGGAATCCGCTGCTCTGCTCAACGGCTCTTCCTGCCCAACCATCTTGGCTACGATGGAATTCTGCCGGTCATTGTTGAGGATCACTGTGGTCTGAGGGACAACACTGCAAGACAGAGATCAGAGAGGAAATGAGAATGGAAAGGAGCAAACCTGATACATAAAACACTGACACAGCTTTGTTGTTTAAACAGTCCTGACACGGCCTCCAGGCCCGGCTCCTTCTCCAGCATCGTGGCCACAGATCAGACGCTAAAGCTGCTCATCCATCGAGCCTGACAACTGCACCATTCCAAGCACTCCCATCTTCACAGAGGATGGAGGGAGGAATGGATGGCTTCAATGGAATTATAGAAAAGTCCATTACCCCTGGCAAAGCAATAAAGAATTCATCAATTCGAGATAGGCAGGGGGAAGTCTGTAAATCACAGCTCTGAAGAGCCACCAAATTCTTCTTTGGAGAGTCTGAGCGAGCGTTTTCAGAGGTACCACAGCCAATTTACATGGGAATGCACCAGTTTTAGTAGGATAATTCTCAGGAAAAAGATTTGAAAGGATTTATTGCAAAACTGGATGATGAGCTCGATTAAAGAGCATGTGTTTTCTTCCAGGGTAGGGAGACGAGAGCGACACGAGGGGCATCAGGGCAAACAAGGGCAGGCTGGAGCTTTAAATAACAACAGGACTAAACTGTTTCTTGTGTGCATTTCACACATATAAACAAAAAAATCTTAAACAACAGAAAAGCATTTAGTGTGTGAGAAACCAGAAAACCTCTATCACTCCTGATGACAACGTAGAAGGAAACAACTAAAGAAATGTTGTCTACATTGTACTGCAAAAGGAAATATGAAGTAAACAATTGTCTCCACATGCAGAGCAGCATCTAATCTGTTTTCAGAGATTATGGACATCATTCCCACACCATTAGTCAATATTCTGAGGGTTTGATAGCTAAGACTGTTTCTGCTCATGGTGAACTTAAGGAAAGGACTTGGAAGAAAACTTGTGTTTCANGACAGGGGAGGTTTTCCTCTCTCCCTCTGCTTCCCTCAGTAAACAGTCCACTCTTGTTTTTACTGGTCCAGCATCTCAAACATGACTGACGGTCATTTATTTTCCTTTGGCAAACAGCTGAAACACAAATTAAACAAATCTGATGACAGAACTGTGTTTACTTCAGCTGTAACAGAGCACACCCTCACTTGAACATTCATGTGTCTACACAAGACTTGAAGAACAACATTATCCATCATCAGGATCTAAAGCAAAGATAAGAACCTGTCACAGGAGCAAACAATGAATGCAGCCCAACTTTGGCGCAGGTAAGAGGGCTGACCACAGGTTTTCTGGCTCCAAAAAGCCCCGAGTTCTAATGCCCTGCCTCCCCCTTACAGTAACTGCATCTGTTCCTAACAACATATGGGATTCCTCATGGACTGCCAATGAGCTGCTGGATTGAAACCTGCAGAAGCTCTGGAAGATGTTTGGCTGATCACAGACAAGTACAGACTGTACTAGAGCTCTTCATGTGCACGTGAAGCTCAAATTTTAGCAAGCAATAAATGGGGTGTTCTGTCGGTTTCCTTTCGTTGCCATCTAAAATATCGTCTAAAATGACTTTCATAGTCACCTGTGCAGAATTTTCTCCATTATCAAGGGGAAAAACACTCACATATTTTGTATTTTTTTAAAAAAAAGGAAACTTGTTTCCATTTTCTCAATGCCAGCACTGAACATTTGAATGAAAAACCCCATCAAACACTTGGCAGCACAGCGATACGTGGCAATGCTGTCCAGCAGCAATGTGTGCTCCCATTACATTTCCCAAATTGCCCAAACAGCTCCACTGGAAGTTTTTACAGGCCAGTTTAAAATGTTCAAGTATTTTAAACTTCCTTTTAGACACTGTTCTTTATCACCATCTTCCCCGCAATCACTTCTGGCTGCCTGTTTAAAATGTCACTTACCAAAGCTTATTTTTAATGAAGACTCTGAATAATTAATTTCAACTGTAGAGATAAATGCAATAAAAATTACATTTAGAAAGTCCTTAGCATTTTGCTCTTATTAAGTTTATATTTGAAAAAAAGCCTTAGCACTAAAAACTGGCATAAAAGAAGGAAGAAGTTGCGGGGGTGGTGCCTTTTTTTAGGAATGTTCATTTTTATGAAGTCGCTCAATTCTTTCTCAGTCTTAAAGGAGGAGGAATTTCTTGTGTTTAACTCCTGAAGAATGATGCTGTCAAAAGTCTGCATGAGAAGGAGAAGGAGGAGGAGGGAACATTTCCATTGAAAACATCCTAAATGTTAATCAAGAAACTACGATTCCGGTCCGTGTTCTATGTGGAACAAGAACAGCCCCGGAATTTGCTGACAAATTGTGAGAACAAGGCACCATCGAGGCAGAAATTTGTCACAGCTCATGCTGTGAAACCTGAGCTGGGAGAAAAGGAAATCATTGGGACCAGTACATACCAAATATACACAAAATAAACACAGAATTCTACATAAAATCAAAATATCAGGCCAAGCTGACAAAAATCCATCAGAGGAATTAAAACTCATTACAGACAAATGCATCCTCACTTATTATTCCAATTTCTTTTTTCACTCTGTCCACCTCTGAAGATGAAGTAAATTTAAATCACTCCTTATGTACTGAAATACAGAAAACACCAAGGAGGAGGAGGAGGAGGAAAGCTTTCGATATTCACTGAGATCCCAAGTGAAGCAATTCTTTCTCTGAGCGCTGCCAGGACTACTGGAGAAGATGGAAAGAAAATATTCAGGGGGTCAGGGGGAGTGTTTCCCAAGCCCAGCGTGTCTGCACAGGCTGCACAACTTTCCACTTGTGCTCACATATTCCTTTCCCCATAAGCATTAGGACTTGGAGAGACTGGCTCTGCAATTTGCCTGTTCTTGGACCCAACTTAGTAAAAAGTCATAAATGCATGAAATGCACAGATATAATAATATTTGGGGATTTTTTTAATGATTACTGAATAATCTGCAAAATTACAGGTGAAAATATTTCTAAAAAAATAAACATACCAACTAATGATTTTCAAGTGTAGTTTTCAATTTAGCCTCTGATATTTTTTTTTTAAAAGGCCATTCTATATTTTGCGTAAGAAAATTGCTGCCAAAGGTCATTTTGAGTATGGAAAACGTGTGAGTCAGAAACGCTCATTAATCTTCATGGTTGGGTTTCCATTGCCAATAACCTGCCAATCACACAGAGTGCAGCCAGTGACAGAAAAGAACTTTTGGCAGTACCAGGCCCATCATCTCCTCCTCTTCCCAGCTGAGGTTTTCATTTGGAGAGAGGGAAAAATCTTCCACAAGGTGCAAGATCAAAAGTGTTTCTCCAAATGGATGAAAATTACTTGGAAAAACTTGGACTGAACTTCTCAGACAAGTTGTTCTCCTCGTTCTCCGAGACACATCACAAGGAGCAGTTAATGGAGGAGCAGAGGAGCTCGGGATGCAGCACTTGGAGTTCCTGCTGGCAGAGCCTCCAGCCAAACACAGCCTTAAGGAAAGCAAGTCTGGGAATGAGACCTTGAACTTTGGTATTTTCCAGATGAACATGAAGACTTAAATGTATAGTTCGTGCATGTGTCGGAGCTCTGGAGAAATATTACAGTTATTATATTAAATCTAAATATTTTTCAAATTATATAGACAAATATCTTTTTTAAAAGTGTGGTGTTTTCCTCCTTTTTTTTTTTCTGATTTATCTTTCACTAACACTTGTGTTCATCTGGAAGAACGGCCACTCTTTGCATCTTTTCATCTCTATTTAGGAAGATAAAGTTAAAATGCTCCTTCCTCCTGATGGCCACCTGCTTCCTTTGCCTTCTGCACACACAGTTAAGGATCCCTATCCAAAGAGGAATGAGAAAACCCACTTATGAACTTGCACTACATGAACAAAACCACAAACTGGCAAAGAATACATGAAATTATACTGGATTTATGCCCTAAAAATTAATGCAGCTCCTCAAGAGAGCAAACTTGTCAACAATCAAACTGTTCCCCAAGCAGGTGGGAAACCAAGAGCAGTTAAAATTTTAAAGTCCCAGCCCATCCGTTTGCCTTGTTACAGCCAACTGCCAAAAAAGCAGCAGCGTTATCCATCATTGTCAGTGAGAGTTCAGTCATCAAGAATTATCTTTGGATTCCCTGCATGTGGAACATCAGCCCAGAGCAGACATTGCAAAGCCAGCCCCAAGGATGAGGTGAAAAGACAAGCCAAAGTACACCAGCCATGGCTGGAGAGATTCATGGATCTGAGACCTGGGAGAGCTGCAGTCAATTAATAATAATGATAAAGCAAATGAGGATTTATTAAAACATACTGTTAACAATTTAAGAACAGTCAACATCAAATTTTGAACTCAACTAAGTACAAGCCAGATGTTTTCCACGTTACAGATACATCTCTGTAGTTCATTGCACTCAGCCTTACCTACAGAGGAGCCTCTGAGTTGGCTCAGTTAGAAAAACATCAATTACCAGCATTAAGATCAACTTTATCCACCAATTTTAAAAGTTGTTAAAAATCTGTTGTGGATTATTCTGCCCTAAGAAAAGCTAAACCCACTTGGACAACCGAGTGGGATCAGTCATAAATGACAACACCCAACAAGTTCAACAACTCCCCAACAACCAGGTAACACCTCAAGTGACCCAAAACTCCCCAGAAACCACCTCTTACAAAGCCAGGCTCATTTCTTCAGGCATTTCCCACCACCTCTGTGGGTACACAAGTAAATTTATACCTCGTTTTTCAAAAAATACAACTAAATTTAAAAATCTCTTCTTTTGAACACAGCTGAAACTCTGCAAAAATTTAATGTGGTGACACATTAATGAACCTCTTGCCTTAAACAAATACACAAAACCAGCAAAAATAGAACATCCAGGCCATATGTGACATAACGAGGATTGAAAAATACTATACTAGAAATTACATTAATTATTAGTCTTCTGCTTTTGCTTATGGACAAGAAAAGGCCAGGTCATGAAAAAACTCACAGGTTAATAGTGGCCTTTTTGAAGATAAACTCATAAAAATACAACAGCAAAGAGATCTTGTTTGCAGACAGTATGGAAAGAAATTTGCAGTTATTACCCTTCTTTGAGGCTTAACTTCCTGAGCCAGATAAGTAGGAGCAGTGCAGCAACTGGAGATTGAATTGAGTATAAAATGAGAGAGGCTGGACTGATCCTGAGCACTCTGAATGGAATTATTTACTAAAATACAAATTGCTTCATGTTTAGAAAAATCTGTGTGAAACAAAAGACTTGGAATACTTTATTATACAATTAACTACTTCTACATTATTTTTATAATTTTCTTACAAATTCTAAGATCAGCATAAGTCTGATTTAGGCACTAAAAGCTCAGGGGAAAAGAGGCAGTGTTATAAACTGGCTTTCAAGACACTAATTATAATAAGTGAAGCCCTGACGATCATCAGATAAACTGCCAATAAATCCAACAGCAGGTTTCTGCAAACAGACTGGTTTGTAAATAATTTCCATCAGGTACCTCTGGTTTTCCTGCTTTTCCTCATTCCCCAGCCAGTTCTGTCCACTTGCCACCACACACACATTTTTCTAGGAAGGCCAAGGATGCTGCTCGGAGAGCTGGGACGGAATCTGGAATTTCCAGATGCCCTGAAGGCATTTAAAGAAATGCCACTCTTCACTTTGTCTGAAGAATCCAATTTAAAAGGTTATTAGGAGCAGATTTCCTGCCTCATACTCCACCCTGTGCTATGGAACAAAGAGATTGAGCTAAAGATATGCAAAAATGTACAGTTCCCCCAAAAGGCAAAAATCCTGTTTGGAAAGACACTGGGACTCCAACCAGTGTGTTTTTCAGTTTGGAAATGTATCAGTTAAATGGCACCTGCTGCCAAAGAAAGCAGATGGAACTCTGGCTCTTTGCCACATTACCAACCTTGAGAGATGTTACAGAACCAAAAAAGGTTGGAAAAGACCTTTAAGATCATCAAGTCCAGCTGCTGAGGTCATTCCACCCCTGGGAAGCTCTGCATCCCTCTACTGCTCTTTTCCCTCTTGCTTAAAGTAAAACTGGAACTCTCCAAAAACGCTGGAGATTATTTCTTTTTAAACTATACTACTGTGGATTATTTTCCAAGAGAAAAGCAGTTGGGTTTGCAATTTTTAAAAACAGCATTACTGGTACTTCAATCTGCTATAAACTGGTATGCAAATTAGTTCAAAAGGCAACCTGCATTTCTAAATTTTCATAATCTAATTTCTAAATGTTCCATTTCCAAAGGCAGAGGAAACCTTGCCCTTTAATCACTATTTGATTATCTGCTTTCCTCTTCACTGCTTTCATTTGTTGCACTTGCAGAATTAAACATCCAATTTACAGGAAAAGTTTCTTACCATTGCATTTTCAAACTCCCAGAGACTGGAACAGCCAAAGTATTTAAGTTCTCAAGACTGGAACCTGAAAGAATATATAGGGCTTTTCTGCCCCCTTCTGTTTATTATATGCTTAATAAATTACTTCTTAAAATATACGGTATGTAACACGTACTTTCACGTATATATTAAGATTTTTATAGTTTCACTAAATTATAATCCCATTTTACAATATTCAAGAGGTAAAAACTCTCCAATTTCATTAAATACAAGAATTTTTTAAATTGTTTATTTAGGCAGAAGGAAAAGCACGAGCCATATGAACCAAATTCCAAGTCATGCACCTTTATATTTATTCCTGGAAAGCAAGAGCTGCCTGTGCTCATGGAGCCATGGAATTAAATGTTCTGCTTTCCCTGGAATTCAGCTAATATAATCCTATGGGATTTGGCAAGGGGTCAGGTTAACCCACATTTTAATACTGTAATTAGGTTTAAATGTTCTTAGACACTAATTAGACCAGTAAATGTCCCCCTAATCTGTGTATAAACTCAAATCCTGTTTGATTCCCAGCTATTCCTCTTCTTCCCTTCCCAGAAACCCTCACAATTAAAGGATATTGGTTCTAAAATGAAACTAAAAGGACTCACAGAGGTCTCAAACCCAAAGTTCCTGGATTTCAGCTGAGTGGGAATAAATAAACTGTTTTTCCACATGTGGTTCAGAGTGATCATGGATTATTTCTGATCTTCAAACCTCCCAAATTAAAGGATTTCACATTGATCATGGGCTAAGAGTAACAACCAGGAAAACTTACTGTAGGATTACCTGGCAAAGAGCAAAATACCAAACCTTGCAAGACATCTGACACCTTTGTCTAAAACCTGAAGGAACTTTATTACCTAAAACTTGATTTTCAGTGTATATTCTATTTAAGAATTCAAAATTATATCTTTCTAAAAGCTCATTTCTAGCATTTTAAGCCTCTCAAGCCCATTTTAAACACCACCATCACAACTGAAAACACTCAAGCCACACATTTTGCATCCATTTCTCAGACTCTGCTCGGCTCTCACTTGAGTCACTGGATTATTATAAATGATATTTCTTGAGAAACCATTCACTTCAGAAAAACTGGACTTGGGAGAATGAGCCCACAGTTCAAATCTTGGTCAGTTTGCAAAGTTTTATAGACTGAGTTCCACCCCATCCACGCAGGAATTATTGAACTCTCCAAGACACAGATGAACTGCTGGTATTAAATTGTTATTTTAATTCCACGCCTGACCTTGCACTCTCCCCCTAATGCTGTCTGGAAGTCAGACATTGCTTCTCAATTTATCAAATCCCAACACCAAATTACTAAACACTTGGCTCCCCAATATCTTAGTGCAACAAAAATGGAATGTGAAATTCCAATGCAAACACTGCTGGACACATCCAAGATGCCACTTCTTAGTCCTGTGGGAATTTTAAATATATAAAAATCACAGCCACTATTTGCAATATAAGGTTGTATTGACCATAAATATAACAGATCACAGAAGTTCATTTAACTCCCAGCAGGGAGTTAAACCCATGTTCTTCTGTGGGTAAAATAAAAATCTGTAAATGTCCAGAGACTGAGGCTGACAAGTTTTGTGACAAATTAGGAGACTTTGGAAAGCATTGTCATGGTTTTCAGGGAATTAAGTATGTCAAATTTGGATTTGGGTTTTTTTCATACCAAAGCCAAAGAAACTAAAATAAGCAGGATAAGAGGGGCTGACAGACAATCAAATAATTCCTTTATTTCATCAGTTCTGTTTCAGAAATTGAATTTTTGAATGCAAGTCAGCACTGTAGTTTTCAGATAAATGTGTCTTCTGCACCTCAGGAAGAAATTTTGGGGTTTCATCCATCCACTTACATATTTCAAGCCCCAACAATTCCTCCAGGATGAAATGCTGCTCATTGCTGGCATTAAGGTGATGGTCACTGACTTCCTTTAGGGAAGAAAATCATTCAAAACATGTTTCATACATTCAGCTTGAAAACAGAGTGGGTGTGTTCATACATTAATGCAAGTGTAAGAAACCCCTTTATTTCTTTATCAGTAGAAGTGAAAACAGAGGCCCCAAAGGGCCTGGAAAGTAACACCTTTGCAGCCCAATAAATGCAATTATCACTTCAAGTTCTGACTCCCTCACGCAAAATTCCACTTTGCCAAAATTTATCAAAAATATTAAAATTTGGCTTCTATTTCTGTGCTCTTTAAAAACCTTGGGATTTAAAGAGAATTTTTAAATGCATAAAAAGGGGTAAAATCCTCCAAAGTCATGAAGTTTCAGTGAAGATCTTACATCGTGTAAATATTGACTCTGTTCCCCAGTTGTGAGTGTAACCAAAGAGAACGTTGTGAAAACAGAGCCCAGACAATTGTGCCATTTTCCTTCAGCCCCTTCCTCCTCAATCCTTGAGGAAAAACCCCGTTACACAGGACTCTCACTGTGGGAAGCTCCAGACGGGACACCTGAACTGGGAATTTAAATAAATGTTTGCCCCCAGTTGAGTGATGAGAGAAAGGAAAAGGTTGAGAATTTATTGATCCCAAAGGATCCATCCAAAGCAATGACAAAAGTCTATTTGTGGTTTTGTTTCAAACTTCAATTTTTACACTAAAAACGCTGCTGGATGAGGCCCCAGGAAAGGCTCTGACCTAAGACAGGATAAATAAACCTGGATTGCTTAGAGAGTGGCAGGAACTTCTGAAAACCTGATGAACTCCAAAGCTTCTCCAAATAAAACCTTTATAATACCTTCTGATTAACACCCCAAATCGCTGACTCAATTATCTGGAGCACTCCACTCCCTCTCACCCCCAAAATACATCCCTGAGTTGTCTCCAGGGCTGAATCTGCTTCCAGGGAAATATTTTTTCAGGCATTGAGTTGAGTATATGAGCTCAGGCTCACAGCAGGCTGAGTAATGTACCTGCAACTTGAAAATAAACCTTACATCTTGCAGGATACTCTGCTCCTCAAGCCATGCATTGTTTCAAACTGGCTACTTCAAATAAATAAAGTAAAATATTCCTGAAAATTGAGGGTCCTTGGGTATTTCCAGGAAGGGACAATTAGCTCTTAACTTCAGTTAAAGGCAGTAAGAATCCTCAAGGTTTACAATGTTAATTTATTCATCAATGAATGAAATAAAAGGAAAGAAAAATTAGCCATAAATTAAACTTGGAAAGTGGTTTAAATCACCTAATGAGTTATAGTATCAACTGCAGTGAACACAGGAAAGAGGTGAACAATATCCACCAGAGACTGAACTACTCAGTGATAAGGGCTGAGGAATTACTATTCTTTCTAAAAGTCTGGATTAGCAGAGGAGGATAGTTTACTATAATCTACAAAAATGCTTCTGATAAAAATGCAATTAGGTTGGTAAAGGATTCTGTAACTCACAGAAAAAAGAAATACATAAAAAAATTTAAAAATAGAATTCTGGGTATTTTAGGTTTTATACCAATACCTTTATAATATTTCTTTAGGTTTGTTTGTTTTCCTAAAGGTTTTATGCAGGAAAAGAGAATCTGTGGCTGCCACACCCCTGGAAGTGTCCAAGGCCAGGTTGGACGGGGCTTGGAGCAACCTGGGCTAGTGGAAGGTGCCTCTGCCCATGGCAGGGGGTGGAATGAGATGAGCTTTAAGGCCCCTTCCAACCCAAACCATTCCATGATTCTATGACCACTCTGACTCTCAGTGGAAGCTCTGCCTTGTGTGCTGGAAGGGGAAGAGGGAAGGATACAGAGAGTCGATAAACCAGACCAGCCTTTAACTGGCAATAATCAACAAGTGATAAAGGTTTTTATGAATGAGACACAGGGAATTCAGGGAAACATTCTGTCCCTGTGAAACTGGAGTGTCATCAATGCCAAGTTAAACACATCCAGCCCTATTTTCTTTTGAGTCACAGAGGCCACAGCCTGCTCAGGAACAAAAAGCCCTCAGTGCTTTACTGGCACCACAGGTTTGATAATGCGCAACTTCAGACCAACACCAACAAATATTTGGGGCAGAGAATCTCAGAGTCTTCAAGAATTCTATCTAAATTTACTTTCAGACTGTCTGAGAAGCTGTCAGCAAAAATTTGTACACCCAAAGCAAAAGATTAAATGCCAAGTTCCCTGCTACACAGGACAGCTTTCTGATGGTTACGGAGATTTAAAAAAAACAAACCAAACCAAAACAGCTCAGGTCTGACAAATCCCTTAAGAAACTCAAAATAGTACAATTTACAGAGGAAAGCATTCACTGAACAAGAATTAATAGAGTCCCAAAGGGGCCATTTCTAAAAAGGCTTCTCAAGTCTTTTGTGCACAAACAGTAAGTTCAGCTAATGCACAAGAACTTGAAGATCTCCAAAATAACGACAAAAAACCCACCCCAGGTTTAGAGAAGGTTCTTTAAGAAATACTGATAAAAGAGTATTTAGCAAAAACACTGGTGTGATACTCCAGTTACTTGCTGTATGATCCAAGTAGTTATTCCATGCACTTTATTTCTTTTCTTATAGAACTTGGCCATGATTGACCTTTTCAATGTATGACTGTGAAGCTTTCAAGAGCAGAGAAAAAGGTAGACACAGCACCTATTTTAAAGAAAAATTAAATGCCTAAACACTTTGGTAATGGAGAATAAAAAGTAGGTATTTAGAGAAGCATTAAGTATTTTCTATCTATAAAAATATGAATGAGGAGGAAAAAGTTATTAGAGAAAAGAGTATTTTCATAAGCAGCTTCCTGTGTCTGGATTTATCTCCACAGTAAAATGACAGGAACATCAAGATTCAGATATTTAAAACCATATTAGGCAGCTCATACACCAAGGGACTGCAGGTCAAGCCTGCTCTTTCATCAAAGTGCATTAGATTATTCACCAGATTTTCCATCTCCAAATTCTAACTCCAAAATAAGCACAGATATTTTTCTAGCAGGAGCCTTTAGAAAACAAGCCCATAAAACAAACTCCATTGTACTTCTGGTGAATAGAAGTAAAATGAGAAGCAATTAGAATGATGATGAACTCATTAAGTCAAAACAGCTACATAAATAAAAGCAAAGCAAGCCTAAAAAAACCTGTCTGAGGCTTTTCCAGAGGATGGATGAATGAGCCTGGTTTAAGTCAAAATGAAATGTGAGAGTTGCAAAGTGTCCATGGACTCGTTCTGAGTAACATCATGAAACTGGTACAGAAATTACCTCCAAGATAAATTAATTTTACCTCCATGAACAGCCTCTTGACAGCTCTGCAGACAGAAGGAAAGGCCCAAAGAGTGGATTGCTGTTATTTTAAGAGCTCGGTGGTGAGTGACGTGTCCTTACCATCGCACTTTGTTGCAGGTCTGGGTGGCGCCGAGCGGGGACCCGGCCACCATGGGCACCTGGATGGGGCTGTGCTGCTTGTTCATGACCAGGTCCAGCTTCTCCTCCAGGGATTTACAGGTGGCCTCCAGTGCCAGCAGCTTGGCCTCAATGCTGTCCAACCTCAGGCATATTGTCTGATTGATGGAATACAGGAATGACTGCAGAGGGGAGGAGGCAGAAGAAGCTCATTTGAAACACGGATTATCTCCGGCGACACACGCGGGAGGAAGCTCCGGATAAACGTGACTGGGAAACAATTCTAAAGGAATTAGCAGTGACAAAACTCAGACCTGTTCAAACCTGATGACATTCAGGAGCATTTTTGCATTCTCAGATTCATCCAGATTTTTATTCAGAAGCCAAAAGCACACGAGCCAAAAGCATTTTCACCTAAGCACTTTGTAGGGATGATTTCATACACCACAAAAATCATTTCCAGTGATGTGCCAAAGCCTTCCATTCCACATGTTAAAACAGAAGGATTATAAATCTATGAATGCATCCTCCTGGATGAAGTTAACTAAGTTTCTTTCCTGTCCAAACAGATAAATTCAGATGATCGCAGTGGAAATTGTATCAACACAAACAACCTTCGAGACAATTAATGCTGCTCACTTCAGTTTTCTCCTCAACAGCAAATCAAGGAAAGCAAATAAATAAAATCTGTTTTCCTATGCAATCTTTTGCAAAAGAAAACATATTCTACTCGGGTTCTCTTGGGAAAGCAGGCCCTTAAAGGGAAAAGTCACACACACTGTGCTTTGCAAGCAGCAGCTGTGCCATCTTGTGGCCCCGCACTCACTGAACACCCCAAACCACGCTGGCTCATGGAGCTGCTGCTCTTTCAACAGAGCTTCAGATTCCATGAACATTCCAAAAATACAGAATTACCCACTATTTAATGTGTGTGGCATAAAATATTAGTCATAAACTTATGCTCCAAGACAAAAAACAACCTTAAAGCAAACTAGTGAGAACAGCGGGGGAGGTTCTGAGCTACTGAGCCTGAACCAAATATGAATTATCTGTTAGGAGAACGTTGGTGGCTTCAAATAATAATTTAAAACACGCTGAAATTATCTACAAATTGTACTATAAATACATGCTCAAGTTTATCTTTTCAGTCAACTTCACTGGCTTCATGACAAAATGCACCAACAGTGATGTTTGAGTCACTGGAATCATTCAGGTATTTTATATTACATATAAAATTCTTTAGACAGTCATCCAGATTTTAAAATTCATGCATAAAAACGAACAAGCACTTACAAGAAGGCCATGAACAATTCCAGCATTCTGTATAAACAATTTATTTTACATTCTTTTAACATATTTTCCTAAGAAAGTGAACTTAATTGGTATTAGCAATGACACCAAAGGCATTGTCACCTTAATGGAGGGGTCCTGGCAGTTGATTTCGATGCGCTGACGTTTCAGAGGAGGTTCCACATCATCATCTGCCACCTCATGGTTCTCCAACACAACTGCAAAGAAAAAAGAGCATGGCCAGAGTTCACAACACAAGAGGACAAGGCTGAAATCAAAAATACCTTAAAAGAAGAAAGAAAAAATAATGTAGAATGTATCTAATTAACATATTGCAGGGATTCTCTTACATTTACTTGGCTTTTCTCTTAAATATCTGACAGTGGGGATCTGACCAGGTTTGTTCCTGTACCAAACTGAGCAAAGACTTGTTGAAGGTTGTCCACATCCCACCAGACAATCCTGAAGCTATCAGCAAGGCAGGGACAGGCTTCTCCTCCAAATATTTGGGAATATTTCTGAAGGAACTTTTTAATTTTGTATCAGAAAAGCAGTTTTTGGTCTGTGTTTCTGTTTTCCATAACAGCAGTTACTGTTCTTGTACCTACTTCAAAGGCCACGTTGATCATTCATCACAAAGGATCAAGACCTAGAGCTGATCTCAATATATTTTTGCTTAGTAGGTCAAGCTCTAAGTAAAGGATATCATAATATTTGCTTTCAGAAGTGTTTTTCAATTTTACTGTACAAAGAATTTTAATAACGTAGGAGAGAAACTATTTTACAAGTAAAACAACAATCCCTAATAGATGGGTGACAGCTCCCATTTGAGGGAAAGGAAAAAACCAAAAGACTGCAGGAGGTCATATTTCATTCAGTTTTTGGGACTAATCTACCCCTGCACAAAAAGAAGCCCCAGACAATAAAGCCTTTAAAAGGAAAGCAAAATAAATCAAATTATCTCATCTAAAGGGTTTGAACATACACAGGTGAAGCTACTGAAAATGTGGGATGTGGTCTTTAGAAGCACCTTTTGGGAAAAAACTCTGCAGCCTGGTTTGTACTTCTAAGTAAAGCCCAGCAGTGGTTTCCACCTCGTTGAGGGCAGAGCTGTAAGTGGTACCTGGGTCATCTGGAGTCAGGTCCTCAACTGCAATTTGAACAACATCTGACAAATCCTGCTCTGACATCATTCAGAACCAGCAGCAAATCCCTCACACACCAGTGCAGGTCCCCAAGGCAGGAATTGGACACGTCATGCAATCCTGGAAAACAGCAGCAGGGAGAATGTTAACACAGATACACGTGATACAACAACACTGCCTTTATTTTCCATTCTTCTGCTATTAAAGGAGATTCCCAAAGAAATGACCGACCTACAAAGTGATTATCCAGTGGTATCCATGGATATTTTACCCAGCCACCTCAAAGAGCAAAGCACTGCAAGACCTGCAGCACCTCCAGGACTGAGCTCAAGCTTTCCTTGCTGATCCACCTTTCTGCACTTTCCCAATGGATTAAGAGAACATTCAGGTTCACAGACCTGGCAGCTCATTAGTACAATATCCAAAATGAAATGTTTTCTTTTAAATTGATTTTTTTTCTTTTAGAAGGTCTAAGAACATACAAGACCATTCCTGGACTGCAAAGTTTTAACTTATGAATTATTCCTTAGTTCTCAGAAGTGATCAGACTTCAGTCTTATTTCACAAAAGCACATGAAGCTCCCAAGTCCCTTAAGATTTGCAATTACTGCACATTCACATATGAATCTTTACAGGTCTCTAAAATCTTCCCAAATTCAGTGAGAACAAGGAGTTCCTCACAGCAAATTAAACTAGACTTGAAGCAAAACTTGACCTTTTTTCTTGAGTATGAAGTTGCCTGGTTTTTCTGCAGCTCACCTCTGATTAATTCATTTTCAGAATATGGTCCTGCTTTTAAAGCCAAAATATTTCTCAGCCCTGCTCCCTTGGAATTCTCTGTCAAGGTTATTTATGAGTGTTTTAAGAGAAACCTTCAGCCTGTAAAATTGAATTTAAATCACTGGAATCACTCGTATCTGTGCCTTCCCACAGTTTATGAAGGGATGGACAAGGAATACCAAGGGATCAGTGGATTTTTTCCCTTTTTAACCTTAAGTAAAAAACACTGGATATAATTTGAGGTTTACCAATGGAAATGATAATTCATCCCTTAACGCTGACACAGATTTTCCTCTTCCCTTCTTCCACTTGAGCACAAGAAATCCATTAAGCCAGACAGGTGGAGGATAAATTTTTAGGAGAAGAATCTTGAGCAAGCCCATCTCAGAGGGCTCCAAAGTGTTCACTCAAGACACCAGCACTGCCAATACTGAGTCATTTGAAATTCTGCTCATGGTGAAAACTCTTGGGCCAGCACAGACTGTGGCAGGACTCCCAAAAATCCCTGGCAATCCAGTTGTGCACATGGATGCCATTTTGGCAAATTCCATTTGCCATTTCTGAGAAATCCTGGTGCCCAGCCAGGCTGGACAGAACAAAGCAGCTGGCTCCTCATGTCACACAGTGCCTGGAAGAGCGAGAACTCCTCAACCTGAGGGAAGAGATTCACTAAAAAAGGACAAACTAGAGCAAAACCCAACTGTTAAACGCTTTGTTATTTACAGGATTCAAGATTTCACTGATGTGCTGCATTTAAATCAGTCAGAGCTACAAATATACCAGTATTTTTTAAAGCATTCTGAAGGTGTTGCAATGGTTTTAATATTTCATGTGCTGCACATATTTATCGTGGAATATTCTGAGTTTGAAGGGACCCAGAAGGATTAAAGCTCAACTCCTGGCCCTGCACAGGATACCCCAAGAATCAGACCATGTGCCTTCAAAATTAATTATAAAATATCACTGAATTAAACCTTTTTTCAACACAAACATAAAATAATTTCACACTTCCAGCACCTGTTCTCCCCCTCTCACGGGTCACAGTCTGAAAGTGTTCAACCTCACACCAGAAACACCAAAATATTCTGGCCCAGAGCCCTGAAACAAGGGCACAACCACCAACTACAACTGGAACAGCTACAACACAGCAATGAGTCTCCATAACATCAAAATTTACTGCCATTTAAACAAATTTAGTACAATTTCACTAAATCAGAGACATCTCATAGCCATCAGCCACCTCCTGATGGACACAATCCTGCCTTCTCGACAGGCAGAACAAAATTCCCTGGATCAAAACATAAGGGAAAAACAAATAAATTTGGTATCAACACTGATGTGTGGATTAGAAAAGCAGTGTCCAAGGAAACTGCAACCACAGCAGTTATCACACTGTGAATAAAATGCCCCTCTTCCAAATTCACAATTTGAATATATAGTAGTAAATTTTAGCAGTGGGCTGACCTTGCTTTCAGAACCAAGGGTAAAAGCCAGATAAAATTTAACAGGATGAGAGTTAGATCAGTTTATCAGCTGCAAAAAGCTTCAGTTAACAAATTCAGAATAACTTGCCCAATATAGTTTCCATATATTTAGTCAGTGAAGTATCTACCAGCATTGCTCCACGTAAAACACCTCTCTTCTTGAAATTTGCTCTATATTCTCTTTTTTTTTCCCCTATTTTTTTTTTCTTCTGGCTGAAGCTCTACTGCCTATTAATTCTAAATTAAGTATATGTACATTGGCACTGAGCTGCCAGTGCTGAACTATTACCTGGAACAAATATTAAGTTATAAAACAGAAATATTAGCAGAAAGCCGGGAAGCTGAGGATAAACTACACCAGGGACATGGAACGTGCCCACTCTTCCTCCCACAGCCAGCATGTGGAAGTTGGATCAACAGAGAGATATTTTACAGTCAATTATCTTATCTGGGGGAGGGTGTGAGAGGCAGGTTCTCCCAGGCAATAGAAAATATCCCATTAATACTCTGGCTACGGAGGCCTTGGCCAGCCAAGCTCACACTGACCCAGCCGAGCACTCCGGGTGGATCTCCACTGAACTCAGCGCTTCTCCCGGGGGTTCTGGGGTGAAAACACCAGAACCAGGTTATGGTGTCTACTGGAGGGACCTCCTTCCACCTCCATTCCCACTCCAGCCGTGGGTGCCTTCCAATTGGACAGGCTGGATCCACGGGCTGAGGCCAACGGCAGGAGGTCAGCAAGGGGATATGCTGGGTCCTGTCCTTGGGTCGCAACAAGGAAACGCTCCAGGCTTGGGGCAGAGTGGCTGGAACGCTGGGAAAGGCCCTGGGGGTGCTGGTGACGGAGTGAGCATGAGCCCAGGTGGTCTAGAAGGCCAATGGCACCCGGATTGTACCAGCCATGGTGTGGCCACAGGAGCAGGGCAGTGACTTCCCTCTGTGCTGGGCACTGCTGAGGCACCTCACGTGCTGTGTCCAGTTCTGGGCCCCTTCAAGAGAGACACTGAGGGGCTGGAGCACGTCCAGGGAAGGGAATGGAGCTGGGGAAGGGTCTGGAGCACCAGGAGAAGCTCAGGGAGCTGGGAGGGCTCAGCCTGGAGAAAAGGAGGCTCAGGGGGGTTCTTCTCGCTCTCTGCAACTCCCTGACAGGAGGGGGGAGCCAGGTGGGGGTCGGGCTCTGCTCCCAGGGAACAAGGGACAGGACAAGAGGAAATGGCCTCCAGCTGTGCCAGGGGAGGTTCAGGTTGGACATCAGGAGGAATTTCTTCCTGGAAAGGGCTGTCAGGCACTGGAAGGGGCTGCCCAGGGAGGTGGTGGAGTCCCCATCCCCGGATGTGTCCAAGAAACCACTGGACATGGCACTCAGTGCTCTGGGCTGGGGGACAAGGGGGGCGATCGGTCACAGGTTGGACTCGATGATCCTGGAGCCCTTTTCCACCCTCAGTGATTCTGGGATTCTGTGAAATCTCAGCAACCCCTCAGACCTCTGGCATCACTCAGCCCATTCCCAGAGCAGCTCTTTCACTGTCCCCCTTTCCCCACCCCAGATCCTACTTAGATCCCCTCCCCTAACAAACCCACCAGATCACTGTTCCTGTGGGATAAATAAGCACAAAGTTAAAATTATCTCATGTTGCCTCAAAAAGCAGAGCAAAAAGCTTAAATCCCTCCCTACAATCACTTGCTTGGAGGTGGCTCCAGTACTGGAACACTCAGAAGAACTCATCGCAGACAACTAAAGGTATAAATCTAAAGCAGATTAGATAAATTGCACTAAATATCTGCCAATACTCTTACTCAGAATTGATACACTTAACACAGAATTAAATCAGCCTTTGTTTAATTAAGCAAATTAATATTAGTAAGCAACTAAATTAAATTCACCTGAATTCCAGATTAGCTTTTCCACACACGAGTTTAATTTAATTTAATTAATCTATTTTAAAACAGTAATTCAGAATAATTCTTCTGAGCAGTGCCTTGTAAACAAACCTATTTACTGCAATATCTGATGGCTTTACAAAGTCCTGGGGCAGCATTCCAAAGTGGATAATCAAAATCATCCAATGCCTTGTTAACACAGAAAAACATGCACAAAACACAAATCTTGTCTCTCATACTAATTAGGGAGGGTAAATATTATCTTTTAAAAAAAATACATTTTTTCCAAAGCTTTGGTCTACTTGGAGTGTTTATTGGACTTCTCTTATGGAGCAGCTGATCATTTTCCTGGATAACACTTCTCAGTGCTATTGATAAATAAACAAACTTCTGCCGTACTCCAACAATGCCAATATCTAGTGCTGATTGTGTGAGAAAAGGGGAAGGATGTCATTTGCCTTTGCCCAACCCCACAGCCCCAAATGTTTTTCCCCTTCTTCATTCCACTCTTCCTTTAAATCAGTTAAAGTCAACTTTCAAATATGTCATTTTTGTCACAAATATATTCCTCATTATACAAACACATTTGGAATCTGGAATGGTTTGGGTTGGAAGGGACCTTAAAGATCATTGAGTTCTAATCCCCTGCCATGGGCAGGGACACCTTCCACTAGCCCAGGTTGCTCCAAGCCCCGTCCAACCTGGCCTTGGACACTTCCAGGGATGGGGCAGCCACAGCTTCTCTGTGCCAGGGCCTCCCCACCCTCACAGGGAAGCATTTCTTCCCAATATCCCTCCTAACCCTGCCCTCTGGCAGTGGAAAACTATTCCTCTTGAATGAATTCACCCAATGAATTTAGCCCAGCAGCCCATTTATCTGAGCCCAATATATACCGTGGATGGGACAAAGTTCCTCATCCTCCAAGAACTCTGATCTACTGGCACTTACAAAAGTTTTCCAAAGCAGGTGACTGGGAAGCCAAGCTCAGTGATGGGAATATATTCAACACATGGCTGTGGATTAGTGCTCTGTGAGAAGTGAGGAAGTAAAATGACCTTATGCCATAAAGGGATTCCAGTGGAAAGATCATCCACCCCCTGACAGGGGAGATCCAGAGGACAAAACACTCATTAACTTTATTTAAGTCAGCCCAGCTTCCCTGAGGTCTCATCCCTGCAGGGAACCAGCCCAAGGGGCCTCTGAGCTTTAAGTCTGTGCAAGGAATAACCCCCAGCTCAGTTAAATCCACTCGGGAAGCAAACTATGGAATCCCAGCAAAAAGCACCCCAAGGACAGGACAAAATCATTCAGGTGAAGGTCTTCCTGAAGAATAACCCCCTAACCTGGACATGGGTCTGCTCTGACCACCCTGTGGTGTCTTCAGAGGAACCGCCTCCATGAGCAGTCCCAGGGACAGAACTGGGATAATCTGAAGTCATTCCTGGGTGTTACACGGCTCAGAACCCAACAAGGCTCTGTTACTCTTGCCCTCTGACTTGCAACAATTAAATAACCCAAAGCCTGGCTCTTCCCCCAGGATAAAGTCACTCGGGTTGGCAGCTGGAATGGAGCCTTCCTACACTAATTCCTGATTCTCAAAAAAGCCTCACCAGTGCAAATGTTACTGTAACAAAGGAAGAATAACAGGATAAAAAGCAACAATTTAAGAGTATACAGGGTTCAGTGCATTGTAAATACAAGAGCTGCCAGCCTCCCTTGTGCCCCAGCTCTCTGAAGAGAAGCTCCTTTTTCTGGGAGGTTGAAAATCAGTTTTTAGGGGATAAGAGATCAGATTTACACTTCTTTATTACTACCAAAAACTACAAAGGAGAATTATCTTCCTTAGCATCTGTTTAGCTTTCATCCTTATGCTCAATCCACCTTAAAGGGCAAGTAAAAACAGTGTTTCAAAGTTCTTAGTAAAACTGCACAAGCATTTCAGTTTAACAGTTTAAAAACGAGTGCAACAATATAAAGGCAGCTTTGGTTCAGCCAAACATCAGAAAAAAATATCTGTTGTCCCCAAAAATGACAGAAACATTCCTTATCTGGGAAAGCCCAGACAACAGCCACAACATCCTGGAGATGGATATATAAAATAAATCTCACTCCCAGAGATACTGTGCTCATGGACTCCACTGCAAGTCCTTAAATTCAGAGAGCAACCCAAAAAAATGGAATAGCTGCTCCAGGAACAAAGGAGCTGGAAACTTTTTAGTGTACAAAATCTCAGAGGGAGGCAGAAATTCTCAAGTATTACCAGGACAGCTCACATCATTAGTATTGTTTTATTGGTTTGCTCTTAGAAATATTCAGCTTTTTAGGGTGGTGTTTTTTTCATTCCACCTGGTACAAGCTGCTGTTTTGCTTGGATGCCTTTTCCCAGCTCTTCTACCACACTGCCATTGGCCACAATCCCAACACAACATACAACAAGCACTCCAGGAATACACTTCCCTGCTTCCCAGTGTCCTCCCAGGTGCTGGACACGCTCTGTAACAAGGAATGTCAGTGGGTGGTCACACACCAGCAATTCCAGCCCAAATTCCCTGTGGATCTTGCACAAACACTCCTGCTGCTGTCACGTGCCAACACCTGCACTGCCACAGCTTGGATGGAATTATTCCCAAGGGAGCTGGGAAGGATTTGTTCACACCTGTTGCAGCAGCACTTTCAGGTGCCTGGACACACAGAAAGGGCTGAATTTAATTTTACAGCCATTTAACTCCATTGAACTCCACGAGTCAAGCCCAGGGACTGGATCTAAGTGTTTCCAGACTGGGGGCCTTAAGGCAGAGCTCAGCTCTCACCATCCTGCTGGAATTATTCCAGACACAGGTCGTTCACTGCGGGTACAGTTTGTGCAGTTTGCTGAAAACCAGCAAATAGGAGACAAGACCTGCCCAGACAGCAAAGTCTGTCCTGTTGTTTTCTTGGTTTCATCCACTAGATGGAGAATGTTATTGATAACAGCTCCAAAAAACCTGCAACTGCTTAAAGGGAGGGTGAGGCTGGATAACAGGGAAAGGTTCTTCCCCCAGAGGGTGTTGGGGCACTGAACAGGCTCCCCAGGGCAGTGGTCTCAGCACCAAGGCTGCCAGAGCTCAAGGAACGTTTGGACAACGCTCTCAGGACAGGGGGGGATTGTTAGGGCGTCCTGGGCAGGGCCAAGAGTTGGACTGATGATCCATCCCTGTGGGTCCCTTCCAACTCAGGGTATTCCATGATTCCATGAAATTCAAAGAACAAACTTCCAGAATTAGTTTCATGTTGTTTATATAAAAGCATTTTTCTTTTCCACCTCAGTAAACTCCAAACCATCCCACAGCTGTTGGGGAAAGACCTATTTTTGGGAAGATGATGAGCATGACAGGAATGCTGACAGAGTGTATCCCAATAGTGAAGGCAGGTCCACAATGTCAGACTCAAAGCATCCCTTAAAATCATGGAATTAGATGGAAGGGACCTTAAAGTTCATCTATTCCATGAGCAGAAACACCTTCCACTATCCCAGGTTGCTCCAAACCCCGTCCAACCTGGCCTTGGACACTTCCAGGGATGGGGCAGCCACAGCTGCTCTGGGCAACCTGTGCCAGGGCCTCCCCACCCTCACAGGGAAGGATTTCTTCCCAATATTCAGTCTAAACCTGCAATTAATTCCCTCTGTCAGCTTACTTAAAACAGAAACTTTAGTAAAAAAAGGAAATATTTTTTTTTTTATAATTTTATATCTTTCCTAATAAATGCACTGCTCATCCTCTATACACTGGGAAAACTTCCTGATCCAGCAATTCCAGGGGCATCAAGGACAGACCCCAGCATTGGCACATCCTGCCATCCTGCTACTACAAAAAGCAGGATGGCCAATATCAAACACACAAGTAACCTGCTTACTCCAGTCTTCTAACAGATTTTTGTCCTGGTAGCCACCTAGAGAAAGAAGCCTTTCCAGCTGCCCAAACAGACCTGACCACTGCTTTAAAACAGGGATACCAGGATTTTAACATTCTTCCAAAAATACTTATAAACTGGTGATCACTTCAGTAGGAAAACACAGAGTGAATTCTTCATGTTCTGAAATAGTTTCATAATCACTGAGGTTGGAAAAGCCCTCCCAGCCCATCGAGTCCAACCTGTGCCCGATCCCCACCTTGTCCCCCAGCCCAGAGCACCGAGAGCCACATCCAGGCCTTCCTTGGACACCTCCAGGGACGGGGACTCCAAACCTCCCTGGGCAGCCCCTCCCAATGCCTGACAGCCCTTTCAAGGAAGAAATTCCTCCTTTTGTCCAATGTGAACCTCCTCTGGCAGAGCTGGAGGCCATTTCCTCTTGTCCTGTCCCTGGGAGCAGAGCCTGATCCCCACCTTGCCTCACAATTTTTCATTTTTTTTTGATCCCGGTTTGTCATTCCCCCTCCCCCTAGTTAAAAAAAAAAAACAAACTAAACTCAGCTTTAAACTTACAACATTATAAATTCCCAGGATATGGGAGGTAGGTTGGCACATGTAACACATTTGTGCCTGAGAAGCAGGGACATAAAGGGCGAGTAACTTCCCAGTTGCCAGGAATTCCCTCCATTCCTTTCCACCATAACACAGGCTCCGATTTTCAGAGGAGAACTTGAACTTCACGTATTTTTTCCCTTAAGTGCTCTAAGTCAGGAGTTACAAACAGGAAACAAGATAAAATGATTTTGTTCAACAGACAACATTACAAATTATTTTATTCAAGTCCTAAAGGCAAAGGATGTGACGAAGTTAAACCTTCTGTGTATTTTGCAGTCCAACAACTGGTAGGGAAAACTCAGCACTGAACAGCAGCTTTAAAAACCTAAAACTGCAAGGAAACAGTGTTTGATGTGACTTTTAAGACAGTTGATTCTTTTTATTTTTACTTGGGGGGGAAAAAAAGATTAGTCTTTAAATGAATACACAAAAAAAAAACAACAACAGAAAATAAAGTTACTTCAATTACTGTTAATAACTAAGTATCAAGTTTCAAACTAAAGGAAATAAGTCTGTGACCAAAATTTTATTGGCAAAGTTTCATCTACAAGGACCTTTTGTGGTTCTAATTCTAATCTTTTCTCAACCCCAGCAACTCCAATTCAAGGATTTCTCCAATGAAATAAGAGAAAAAGCCTTCAAGTTCTGACAAAATAAAAACATGTGTCGTTCCTGCACAAATGGTGTTCTACCAATTTAGGGAAAAGCTTAAGAAAGAGACACCTCAAGTCCTTGCAAATGGGAGTCTCTTCCCAGAATTCCCGTGGATCTGAATCCCAGGGACAGCCCAACTCCTCGCAAAGTCAAAGCAAATCTGTAATTAGAGTTTCTGGTGACAGGAGCTGGGAGTGAAAGCTCATCTTTCCTCTCCTCATCACCCCAGAACTCCAGAACAAGGATGCTGTCCCTGTTACAACCAGCACAGGCAGGAAATGAGCCTTTTCCAAACACATTTAGTGGAACAAGTGCTGGTGGAGCCCCTGCAGCTGTGGACATTGAGACTTAGTACCACACTTAATGGTATTACTCAATTATTCTGGGTGTTATTAATCAATTAGCTCTTTAAAAAAAAAACATAATTAACACCTGTCCTGGAACCACAAAACTTACACATGGCTGGGTAATGAAAACGATAAGGCCACAGTTACTGTAAAACAGATGAAAAATCAAAAAACAACAACAAAAAAACCAAAGTGTTTTCATCCTCTGAAGGAGACAAAATGTTTCCCAAATCCAACCTCAATCATTTTATTCTCTCAATAAATATATAATCTTTCTTCCTAACAGCTGGTAGTGAAAACTGAACTACTGCCAAGGTGCTCACAGTAATCAAATCCCTCATATTCTAGTCCATTTCTAAGAACATCTGTTTTATATAAATACATTTATATACATATAAATACTTTCTAACAGAGAAAATCCCACAGTTTCAAGAATCACTTGAAATTCAGTGACTACACTATGAAATTCAGACAAAGGCACTTTTTTGCTTGATATTTTAAATTCTTAATTTAAACATTCAAAATTTCTGCTTCTTGAAATCCTGCCATGGACAGGGTACTACACCTCATAGAGAAGGCAAAAAAAATAGCAAAAAAAACATTCCCAATTTAATTTAATAATGATTTAAAGCCACTTCCACTGTAGCAATTGCTCAGTTGCTAATAACACTTGTTTACTTCAAAAAATCTTCCCTGGAGAGCTCCAAAAATAAACTGATCCATAAACTATCCGTGCCATAGCAGGATAAAATGGCTATATTTGGTGAAGTACACAGCTTCCCACTGTGCAAGAATTTAAAAATAAAACAAAAAACAAAAAAGGCAACACTTGAATTGCAAATAAGGGCAAAGGGAAGACTGAGTATGTTCCGAGAATGCTGGAATGGTTTGGGTTGGAAGGCACCTAGAAGACCATCCAGGTCCATCCCCTGTACATTCCACTATCCCAGGTTGCTCCAAGCCCTGTCCAACCTGGCCTTGGACACTTCCAGCGATGGGGCAGCCACAGCTTCTCTGGGCAACCTGTGCCAGGGCCTCACCCTCCTCACAGGGAAGGATTTCTTCCCAATATCCCATCTAATCCTACTCTCTTTAGTCGAACAGCTCACTGGTATGAAGAGGGTAGAAGACACCAACCCCGATATGGATGCAAAAAACCCCCTCTCGCACTACATGACCACACACTAAAGCACGGCAGGACGCGGTTTTCCTCCCGCTGAGGGATGAAGATCCCAGGGATATTCCCTGTCCGTGACCACTCCGGAGCAGCGGCAGCACCGAGCGCGTCCTGCCCCAGGAGAAGGGATGGAGGGAGCGCTCCCATCCCATCCCATCCCTCCCAACCCGAACCTGCAGCGCCGGCTCCGACCTGCCCTTGCCCCAAACACCCCTGGGGGGACACCGACCCCAGCACTGACCCTGCAGGGGGTGACCTCCAGCCCCGGGGAAGGGACCTTAAAGATCATTTAATTCTAATCCCCTGCCACAGGCAGGGACACCTTCCACTAGACCAGGCTGCTCCAATCCCGGTCCAACCTGGCCTTGGACACTTCCAGGCACGGGACAGCCACAGCTCCTCTGGGCAACCTGTGCCAGGGCCTTGCGAAGGATTCCTCCCCAATATCAAACCACGGGTTGACAGGGAAGCCACGGGGGGTGGGGGGTGCGCGCGGCCCCCCCGCCTCGGCCGCTCCCTCCCCGCCGGGCTCGCGGCCCGGGGGGCGCGGCGGGTGCGCGGTGCGTGTGCCCGGGTGTGCGGCGGGTGCGGCCGTGCGGGGCCGTGCGGGGCCGTGGGGCGGCCCGGGGCGCGGAGCCGCCCGCCCGCGGGGGCGCCGCGTTACCGTGTGAGGCGGGTGCCGAGTTCTCGTGGTGTTTTGTGCGGCGGCTGCGATAATGGCGTCCTTCCTCGCGAGAGATCCGCCGCGCTGCCCGCGCCGCGCACGCGCCGCGCCCGCGCGCCGGGCGCATCACCCCCCCCCCACCCCGCCCTGCGCCGCCGAGGCGCCGCGAGGGGCAGAACCGGACTACAGCTCCCAGAGGGCACCGCGCGCGCCCCCGCAGGAGCACGCCGGGACCTGTAGTACGCGCGGGGGACGCGGGGCGTGCCGGGAAGTGTAGTCACGGAATCACGGAATCACGGAATCAAGGAGTCACTGAGGGTGGGAAAAAGGCTCCGGGATCAGCGAGTCCAACCTGTGACCGATCCCTGCCTTGTCACCCAGCCCAGAGCACTGAGTGCCATGTCCAGGCCTTCCTTGAACACCTCCAGGGATGGGGACTCCTCCTCCAAACCTCCCTGGGCAGCCCCTCCCAATGCCTGACAGCCCTTTCAAGGAAGAAATTCCTCCTGATGTCCAACCTGAACTTCCCCTGGCACAGTTGGAGGCCATTTCCTCTTGTCCTGTCCCTTGTTCCCTGGGAGCAGAGCCCGACCCCCACCTGGCTCCCCCCTCTGTCAGGGTCTTGCAGAGCCAGAAGGACCCCCCTGAGCCTCCTTTTCTCCAGGCTGAGCCCCCCCAGCTCCCTCAGCTTCTCCTGGTGCTCCAGACCCTTCCCTAGCTCTGTTCACTTTCCTGGACACACTCCAGCCCATCCATGTCCTTCCTGAAGTCCACACCTCACCACCCCACACCCTCACCCACACAACTGCCCCCTCACCCTGTGCCCACCCTGAGCGCACACAGAGCCCTGAGGGTTCCACGCAACCCTCTGGCTCAGAGGGACCCGCCTGTGCTCCCCAGGACGTTTTGGACAACGCAGCCCAGTGTTGTGTGCACTCATCCTCCAGCCTGTGATCACGGCCTGCTGTTCCTCCTCCAGCAGCGGTCTCAGGACCACTGCAAACCCCATTATTCCATGTCTTTTTTACTGCTTCCAGACCTGCCACAGTCCTTGGCCAGCAAGTCGTCACCCAGCCGATCAAAGTGTATCTGCACCTCAAAATCCACTCACACACATTCCCATCCCTTACTCCTTTCTCTGCTCCTTCCATCAAATTCCTCCCAGAGCTCCTGAACACCTGAAGTGGGATGAGCTGGGTGAGAGCTGTCATGCTAAGAAGGATAATGTCCCCATGCTAAGAGCACAGCTGAAGAGAGGCAGTGAGTGGGAATTTGCTAAATGAACTCAGCAGCCTGATCCTGCTGCTGCTCTGTTCCTGCGTGTGCTGTGAGAACAGAAGGGCAGGGAGAAGGTGGGAAACGGTCTGTTCACCTCCTGGGAAGGATAAAAGTATGCAAAAGCACAAAAAAGAAGCATGGAGGAAGTAAGCAAGTGGCTCTGAAAGAAGACAGAGATTAGACTGTTTTATATCTTTATATATCACAGTGTTGCCCAATAAAGACCATCACCATACTTCATTT
This sequence comes from Lepidothrix coronata, assembly GCF_001604755.1. NCBI lineage: Eukaryota > Metazoa > Chordata > Aves > Passeriformes > Pipridae > Lepidothrix > Lepidothrix coronata. The sequence continues at coordinate 693,184 of NW_016690234.1, read as the reverse complement.
TTCAGCTTCAGTGGTGACCTTCAGACTTTTGTATAAAAATATTCCTTAAATAAGATGCTTAATCCACTCTAGTTCAACTGTAACTGGTTATCCTACAGATACAACTCCAGACCTAATGGGGCTGTTCCTGGGTTGAAATGCTGTTCTCAGGTGCTATAGCTTTGTTCAAAAGTGCTTTAGTCCCTTCTCAAGTCAAAGTTTTCAGTATTAAAGAGTTTTCATGAGCTTGGGAATTAACAACTGGTGTGTCAGAAAAAGCCTTGCTCCTGTATCCAGATTTGTAACTGCTTGGCCGAGTCTGTTGATTTACTTACTGTGTTCTCTCCCTTCACAAGTAGATTAGGCAGTTCAAAGGTTAAACTACTTATAAACTGACTTTTCACACAGGATTATTTCACACTTTGCTGCAGGAATTTGCCCTGTGATAGTTTTGCTATAGAGTGTCTGCTGGACTCAAGCAATTGCCAGGTCTCAGCTTGGAAAACAGAGATAGAAATATCGATGTTCTACCTGCTGTGGGAAGCTGCTGGTAAAAACCTTTGTCATCCTAAACCAGCCTGATATAAAAGCTGTCCTGATTTTGTATCCCCTCCCAGAGGTTATTAACTCCTGTTCTGCTGAAGGTGTGAGATCCTGCTCCTCCGCAGAGCCCGGGAATCATTTCTCAACACAACACAAACAGAAAAACTATGCTTGTCATAAACCAATTATAGTATTTATCTAAGGGGGTCAAATTAACTGGAAATACTGGCGGGATCCAACTGATCTCCGCAACTTTGATCAGAGATAACAGCACAATAAACCAATAATATAACAGTTTATCACTAAGAAAGGCTGCGGGACCTTGTGCCAGGAAGGAAGTCCACTCTGATCCAGCAAGATGGAATCTACAATTAACTTACTGCTTGTTTTTACCTCTTTACCACAGCAATGATTTTGGATTCTTTTTCCTATCATTTTCTCAAAGCAGGGGATGTTTCCTTTTAAAATTTTGAATTACACCAATAAATCATGATAAGACTCCATTATCACAGCTTATCCCTTGTGCCATGGAGATGGACACAGCCAGACCTGATAAACACTTCAGAAAGTCTGACTGCAAATCTTGGGAAACAGCAGGAGAAAGAGGATCTTTCTGCTCCCAGCCTCCAGTGGAGACCTACACTGTGCTTAATCAGAAGGCCCAAATTTGGCTTTCAGTCTTTAATTCACATGAACACATGAATGACTGAGCTCAGGAGAATTGTTTTCTGTGCTTCACAATCTCCTGAGCTTTAGGAGCTTTCAAAAAATGAGCTCACCTGACTCTTTCTGCAATAATTGAATGAAATTCAGTATAATCCCCCTTCAGTGAATGAGGGCTTCATTTCACCACGGGATAAGAGTCTGTCCATGAGCAAACACTGGCAAGAAGTTGATACACTGTGTGCTGGTTTAAAAGTAAACCAGCAGGGGAAAATGAACTCAACCTAAAAGAGAGATTATAAATCAGAATAACAATTTAATAAAATAACACAATAAGTACGATTATACAGACAAACAATTGGTTTTAACCCACAAAACCCAAATGTATAACCCAGCACCCTGGGGCATGAACAGAGTGGTGTTTGTTGGGCCCCCTGAGTCCAAAGGAAAAGGAGAGGGGAAAACCTGTTGGTGAGAGTGCTGTTGCAGTCTGGTCAGAAGTGGTGGTTACAGTCCAGTAAAGAGTGGTGGTCTGCAGTTTTCCTCTGAATCCCACGAGTGGTTAAAAAAGTTCCAAGACTCCAAGATTATCTATTCTCCAGTTCAGGCAGGAATGCCCAGTACTTTCCTCAGGGTGGGGAGTTTCACAAAGGGTGTGAGGAACAGGAGTCACCCTTCTATATCTCACAGGCCTCTCAACACCTAGTTTGCAGCCTGAGGAGTCAGGCTGCTCTGGGCAGAGGGTGTAAATAGTCTATTGAAAACAGTTTCTGGGAAATGGCATGGAAGGCTATAGAATACACAGTTTTGGGTTATACCCATCCAGTGATGAACTGGTCCGAGCTGTCCTAACTAGGACACACTGGAAGTTATATTCTGATTTAAATCATGGTAACTTGCTCAAGTGCCTACATCAAATCCATTCTTATTTTCCTTCCCCCATATAAAAATGAGCAAAAACTTCAGAGTGTAATATATCAATTTAGTTTTTTAATTTTAAAGAAGAAAATACATTTTGTTGCCCTGTTAGTTTGTGTTCCCAAATAAAACAAGGGGTTTTTTTGTTTTATTTCCTCACCCTTTCCATCCTCTTTTTTTTTTTTTCCTAGTCTCTCTTTTGCATTTTATTTCTGTGCTACCATTTCTCTGCCATGTTATGAAGAATCATTTGGTTCCAGGAAATATCCAGCTTATTTTACCCTTGTATCAGCATTCATTTACTATTGTTTTCTGAGGAAGTTGCTGCTTTCACATGTTTTGTGTGGATCAGGAGAGATTGGTATCTCATTCATTGGTTTCCTTTTTTTGTTGTTAGGGAAAAAAAACCTTTCATAGCATCAAAGGTAAAAAATTAACACACTGTGCACACGATTTTGCAGCTGCAGCAGCAGCAGGAAAACAAAGGTTGCCAAACAAAGCATTTGTTTAAACAAGTGACAGGCATTTCTAATTATCCTCACTGCTGAGCAAGAGGATACAGGAACAAAGGGATGAAGAACACACAAGATGTGAGCAGGGCACAGAAATAACTCCAGAGGATTTGCTGTAAGAACTCTCTAGGAATAATTTTGGTTCCTATGGATAAAATCCTCAACCACACCCTGTGCTATTAAAAGCAAAAAGAGTACTTGAAGTTCCTCTGTTTATTCAGCTTTTATTTGAGTTTATTCATATTCTGCACAACATCTTTTGTAACTGGAGAGGGACACAAACCCAGCCTGGTGAACACAGCAGGTCCTATACTGGGACAGTGATTCTTAGTGAAAAGTTACATAAAATACATTTCTAAACAAGACAATATTAATATTATTTGTAAATTTGCTGTAGCAGCATATGAGGAGCGACTGGGGGAGCTGGGGGGGCTCAGCCTGGAGAAAAGGAGGCTCAGGGGGACCTTCTCCCTCTCCACAACTCCCTGACAGGAGGATGGAGCCAGGTGGGGGTGAGGCTCTGCTCCCAGGGAACAAGGGACAGGACCAGAGGAAACGGCCTCCAGCTGTGCCAGGGGAGGTTCAGGTTGGACATCAGGAGGAATTTCTTCCTGGAAAGGGTGGTCAGGCCTTGGAAGGGGCTGCCCAGGGAGGTGGTGGAGTCCCCATCCCTGGAGGTGTCTAAGGAAGGCCTGGATGTGACACTCAGTGCTCTGGGCTGGGTGACAGAGGGGAGATTGAGCAGAGGTTGGACTCTCCAACTTCAGTGACTCTGTGATTCTGTGATTTCTCCTTTTATCAGCAGAAAACTTCTCTGCTGTTGAAATCTTGTGTGTTTTCCACCTCCAAAAAGAGGTACCTCATCGCTTATTTTTCGGACACCACATCCATTTGCAGTCCTTTCAGAATTGGTCTTTGATTTATAACAGAAAAATGTCAGGATCAAGTGGGTTTTGCTCCTGAACCTACTTCACCTATCTCTGTAACATTCTCTGTTCCAGCTCTGATCTCACTTCTGGTTTATGCTGAGTAAACTCCATTTTATTTGATGAGGATATTCCTAATTTTCATGGATGAGGATGAAGGAAAAGGCCTTGAATTCCCTCAGCAGAGAGAAAAATGTTGTTACACATTTTGTCATCTGGCTGGTCAAAGTTCATGGTCTTGCAGGGTCATTTCTGTCAGTCTGAGAAACAAGGCAAGAAGGGTCAGGCGTCATCTCAGTGTTCTCTTATTTATTTACATACTCTCCCATCTCCCTGAATACCTCATGGAAAAATAATGATGGGAGGCTATTTCCCTTCTGAGAAATCTGCCACTGGCCCCAGGCCTGTATTTACACTTTGCCTGACTGTGATCTTCCCCGAATCCCACTTCCAGCTGGTTCTGTGCCCTTTTCCCTCCCTTACATAGCTGATGTTTGCCCAGCTTTGTTCAGGTCTGCCCCAGAGCATGTTTACTTGGTCAGGTACCATCATCATCATGACTCTCTTTTGATCCACTAGGATTAATAAAGTCTGAAAGGGAGCTCATTACACCTACTGATTTTAGAGGATTTTATCCTTCTATTACTCTAAGCAGAATTTGACCATCTCCTAGTTCTGGACCTGCATCTATTTAGACACGTGTTCAAAATTATTTGCAATGTAACCCTATTTTTTCAGGTGTGGAGGGTAAAATAAAGTGCCAGATTGACAGAATGTCCCCTCAGCACCTTTCCACACAGCCCCACGTGTCAGAGTTGCCCTTCGGAGCCATCCGGGCGATCCAGGTCAGCCGGAACTGCAGGAAGCGCAACAGAGGCAAATTTCAAGCCCTGCACTTTGGGATGGTGTAATCCTGTGCTTCCCTACAACCTGGGGACTGAAAAGTTCTGGAAACAGAGCTTTTCTCCAATTCTGCAGTTCCAGGTGTTCTCCAGTAGATCCTGAGGAACATGTGGAACACGTGTCAGCAGCGCACCCTCACAGCGAGGAAGGTTCATGGCATAGTGGGGTGTATTAGAGCTTTCCAGCACATCAAGGGACTACTCCCCATTCTCCAGCACTTGTATGGACACATCTGGAATGTTCTGTCCTGTTTGGGGACCCCAGTGAGAGAGAATGAATAACCAGAGGGAGCAGAGGTGGTTGCCAGGCTACTGAACTAAGTCACACAAGGTGTCCCAGCAAAGTGTGGGCATCAAAGAGCTTCCCTTAGGCTGAAGTAAAATCTTCCATGGGAAGATTTCCCTCTGTGATAAGAGTTTACAGACAGGCAGGTGTTTCACGAAAATATCACCAAGCAAAGAAGTTTCTAATTCAAAACAACAGTTTGTTAAACAAACAAACAAGAAACCCACACAACTCCCCCAGACAAACAAACAGAAAACTATTAAAAAATATTTCACAGGTATTTTATGATTTACTGAAGGAGTTGGGTTTAATGGCAAATTTCTAATAGCAGAATGTTAATTTTAACAGTATTATCATTTATCCTTTCTTCTTGCTCTGTCATTGATAGATTCTGTAGCTTTCAAAATACACCCACCTGTGTATTTAATGAAAGAAAATAATCACATGGGTGTTGTCAATTCTGACAAGGGAATTATTAAAGGCCTCACAATCCTTTGGCTCTGCCATGACCCTGAGACCACCACCAAGTTTTAATGGCCCTGACAAGCCTCACCTGCAGCCTCCACCCACCCCAAGGGGCCAGGAGCCCACTTAAGCCTGAGCTCAAGCCTCAGCCTCTCAGCTCTGCTGTTGGGTCACTTCAGGTTTGTCTTTCTCCCTGTCCTCAGGAAGGACTTTGCACCCTTGTTGCTGCTGCCCTTTAGCCCTGTTACCTTTTGCTCCTGTCTGGGCTCCTTGGTTGGACTTTGGACCTGGTCTGTCACTGCCAGGGGACCCTTTGGCTCAGGTTCTGCTGTGCTGGGTCATCCTTGGATCCCTGCTTCTCTGCCATTGAAAAGGATAACTCTGTTTTCAGTGGCTCCCCATTTTTATTCCCATTTGGCCTGTAATAATCTGTAACGTTGGGAAGTCTCCAGAGGAAGTATCTGTGCCTTTGACATGGATTTTGGCCATGGGAGGGAGAGCAAACATCCCAAAGAAAATGCAAGGGTGAGATTTTCATACACATCTTTCACATAAGTCAGAAAAGTTATTGGAATTGCAGGTGGAAATAGGAAGACAGTAACATTCTTGTTGCTTTCATCTCTAAGAAATGTGGGGCAGGGAAACATCTCCATCTGTTCTCCCCACTGAAGAAACACAAACAATTCACCTGGTTCCAAGTGTTGTGTGAGCAGAGGAATAACCAGGGTTCCTTATGCCTGTTCCTATTTCTAGTCTGTACAAAATTAGGGGATGGTTTTTGTTCTTAACAAAATCCGTTATTAAGTTTGTTCTTAAATTCCTTACCTCGAGGCTGCAGTGATGCTGCCCAGAGCTAAAATGCTCCTCTCCCTGTTCTCCTCAGCAAGCTTTGCATATCTCCTGGATTTCTGGGAATTCCTCAGTTTGAGCAGTCACCAGCCCTCAGCATTCCAGCTGTTCCTGATAGCAATTCCTGGCTATCAGTATTCAAATACACAACTATTCATTTTCAAAGTGTGTAGCCTGAAGAAGTGATAAGAAACTTCTCCTTGCATTCCAAAGAGGGGCTTTCTGCAACCCTGTTCTTTGAGCCAGATGAGGGGGGAAAAAAAGCCTGGAAAGCACATGTAGAATAATCATCAACCAGTCAGGCCCCTCTGAGGAAATGCAGAGCCAATGAAGAAGACAGTCCAGGGACAAGTTGAAAATTAACCACTTGGTTGGCTCCACCTCTGAACCAGCAAAGGGTGCTCTCCAATTTTTTCAAAAATAAGCCTGGTGACCCCTCAGTTATCTCGGAGCTCTGTATACATAAGATTTTTTTCCTCTTTGTGTTCACAGGTCCATCGACTCTGGACAGCTCCTCTGAGTGAGGAAGTGAAGATTTTAAGTGCCCCGGTGGTGGCAATGAATGGTGTGAAGGCAAAAGCCCTGGGGTGTCTCTACCAGCAGCTGAAAAGCCTCCGGAGCCCAGCACGGCCCTGCAGCCTGGCTGCCTGCTCCAGGAAAAACAGGAATGCTGCCCGTAAGTGCGTTTCATTTTATCCAAAAATATTGGATATTTGCCTAATGGAGATGCTGAGGTAGAAAGAGAAAAGGTGTAGTTAAGTGTTGTTCTTATTTGTTAGGTAATCAAAAGAGGGAATCTGAGAATGTGACTGAAGGATGAAAGAAAAAAGAGTGAGAGGAACTAGAGATGGAAATACCTTATGGAATTGCAGGATTAAAATGTTGTTCTCCATTTCTGCTGTGTCAATGCCATCAGGTTGTTTGGGATTTTCACTTGTGACTACAGTGAAGAAACAATATACAAGCACTACTTTTTAATTTGGTCCTGCAGTGTTTGACTGGTTGCACAGAAATAAGTGTAATTCAAAACACATTTAGCACAAGTCAAGTCTGACTTCGAATTTCACAGACACTGCAATGTTTAATCTTGAAAATGAGGCCCACTACAAAGCAAAACATTTCTAAATGTGCTGTACAGAAATACAATAAATCACTGTGAGGTGCAGGATACTACTGGAAGATGTTAAAAATTTAGTTATTTAAAATACTGATTAAGTGGCTTATAGATAAGATGAGGCCACCAGAGGTTGTGTGTCTGCACAGATAATGTCAGCTGGAGAATAGTCGAGTCATTTTTTCCACCTGGAAAATCCTTTTGTTTCCTATTTTTTCCTCTTTAAATGTATTCAGTTTAACTTTTCCCAAAGAACTGCCAGATCCCTGCTTGAATACTGAGGTGTGATTCCCTTCTTTTTCAATTACCAAACACCACATTTTGTTTTTACTGAATTGATGAGAAAACAGATGATTTTTGTGGCACAAAGCTTTGTTTCTATTGAAAGCCAGAAGAAATATTCAGTAATTTCAATGTTTAATAGCTCTGCACTTGTAAATGCATTTTTAAAAGGCGAATTTTAAATCTATAGAAGATGCCTAATCTTAGAAGCAAAATTAGTATTGAATTGTTTTACCAGCGAAACAACCACAAGGAAGAGCCTAATTCCTAATGCAAAATGGAAATGATCCCACTTGCATCCATGACAGTGTTTTCCTCTTTTCTGACCTGTGCAGAACTTTCTTAGCACAGCTCAAAGGTCTCTTGAACTTTTACTTCCTTCCCTACCAGTTTTGTCTTGACAAGCAGGCTCAGAAACTTCATTTTCCTGATTAAAATAAGGAAAAAGACATTCTTCTTCTATTCCAAGAAAAGCACTACAGTAAAGTTTCGAAAAACAATGATTCAGCCTCATAAAATAATAGCTTTCCTAACAAATTAGTATTAATTAGGTACATGTAATAGTAGCTTTTCTGCTGAATTAATATTAATTAAATGTGTTCATTAGTCTGTCAAACCAGTGCACAGATGGGTGGGTGCACATGAGGGAATATATTCACAAGCACTGTCCATATCAATCCTTTATCTCCAGTTTGTGATAAACTTTTTCAATTCAAGAGCCAAAACCCAAACCTGTGCCAGACAGTGCAGTGCTGGGCTCCCACAAACTGCTCGTGGTGACAGGAGTTACTGCTCCAGAGGGGAAATCCAGAGAAAGCCCTGGAACTGTGGTTAAAAAGGTCATTATTTTGTATCTTTATTCATTATTTTTTATAATTTATTCACTATTTTTATATTTGAAGACACAAACTGAGAGATTGCAAGTGAATATTTATTATGAGTCTGACAACTTCCAATGTGGAGACACAGACAATATAAATCATTAAAAAGTAATGGGATTCATGAAAAGGCAGCACAGGATCCCTCTATGCAATCCCAATTCTTCTGCTTGTTCCGTGTTACCATCCCACAAAATTTTATGGCCTATAGGGTTAAGAACTTTAGGAATGGAATTTATTGGGATGAAGTGTTCCATTTCTGTTCAGTCAGAGAAGGTGTAACTGTAGGAAAACTATCTGCAACTGTTCAGTGGGGCAAGAAGTCAAACTGGAGAAAAACTGAGCTCTCCAGATTTCCACATGGGATGGAGAATTATTTTATGGTTACCCATAAGAAGAGATCCCGTTGCAGGAAGGGATCATCCCACGCTGCTCTATCGAAAGACCACTGAATAAATAACTACAATTGGTATCTATTTTTATTCACATTCCTCTTTTTAATTAATGATTGACAATATTTATTACTTAAATCTTTCTCTACTCCATGCCATTCATGCAGCAAATGCCAAAACAAACTGATTTAGGAAAACATTCCCTTTGGAATGGCTGGTTTTGGCAGGCAGTGAGTAGACAGGAGCACTGAGTAAGACAAGCCTGGGGGTTATTCACAGTGAACTCGGCCCTTAACTGAGACAAGGGTTAAACAACTCGAAGGATGATACTTCCTAGAGCCCTTTTTTGATTTTTAGAGCCTTTTTTTGGCTGCTTTTCCTGTGCTTCACTGGGAAAGAACTGTCAAAACACTGCTGAGGATCGTGGCATGTATGTAAGAATTCCTAGTGATGTGGAGGCCCACAGTGGATGTCTGTGCTAAACTCTGGGGTATCTTGTAACTACACGTGGAGGTGCTGCTTTCAGACATAATTTTATTACAGTAGTTGCTGGAAAAGCTCTCCAGGGGGATTTTAAGCCTATGGATTTATTTTTAACTAAAATAAAATTTTAAATCTAGAATTGGATTATTTTAACCTTATCCCCAGTAATTATTGCCAGAGCAGACCTGAATGGCTTTTTCTTTTTAGAAGTAGTTACAAGAAAAGCGGAATCAAGTCCAGCAGTGCCACCCAGTCCAGGTGTGCCATCTCCAGGACTGCACAAACAACTGCAGGGACTCCCCAAATTGTCCAGGAGATATCTCCCAAGCCCTTTCCATGCCTGCATGCATAATTTTAGCAAATGTTTTTATACAGAAGAAGATAAAGCCTCTGTTTGCTTTACCTTGCCAAGTGGAATTACTTCCTCCTTATCTGGACTAAGCCTCAGCCTCTGCCTCCTCATCCAGCTCCTATCTCAGCCAAACATTCTGGAAGCAGAGAAAAGCTCAGCATTTCTCAATCTGTGCTGCTTCCCCGTGGAGCTCAGGGCACCCTGTCAGCTACATCCCTTTGATAAAAACCACTGGGCTGTTTATCAATAAACTGGCCCCAATCACAGTCCCCATCTGACATCAATTCAACTCAACTTCAACACCTTGTCACGATGGACCTCGGCCAACCATCGCTGTTATCCCCCAAAATCGTCTTTCATACAAAAAAACCTTCCAAGAAATCAATCTGTCCTGGATTTCCTTGGCAATATTCAACCCAAGTGGCTGAAGCAGAGTCCTTTAAAGTTTAAAATGGTTCTTTATTGAGTTTCAGGAATAAGTGTATTTTATTTTCTCACTCAGAATGTGTTGCTACGGCAAACAGCCCTGCCCAACTTAGGACAAAACCTTATTTCCTTCCTCTGGGTGGGGTTTCTCAGCTCTTCCCACCCTGTTGTCCTCCCTGTTTTATCTTGGATCTGGAGGAAGCTTGTTTGAAAATCTCTGTGTAAACAAATCAAAGGACTGGATTCCACAAGTCTTTTCCTCTTTCTTTTAAAAGATTAAAACCATAAAGACTGAACTCCACTGAAGCTCAGCCATTTTACCTCTCATTTTCTAACCCATATGTGAGATCTTCTCCCCAGGATGCTCTAAATGGAATTTAACACAGAAGCCTTGAAAAAAGTTTTGTCTCTTTAAATCAAGTTTACAACAGTGTAAATTGGCAGTAAATCCTTTCATTTAACTCAATTTATTTTGGATTTTTACCACAGAACTGTAGCCTTCAAAATATTTGCTTGGAAACTGTATTATGAGTTATAATTCATTAATACAACCTGTATTTTCATCTGGATCTTGACTCCCAGCCAGAAGCTTTTGATACTTGTATCAATCCTAAATGTACTTTTTAATTGCAGTTTTGGAGTAATTGTTAATAATAGAAAATAATTCCAAAGATTGGGACTATTTGGATGGCTCTATACATCCACTTCAGCTGGGAAAGATAGGAAAAAACCTACAATGCAAATGTAAGAAGCCTCCAAATACTATAAAATTAAATGGAACATGACTGTGTCTGTCTGAGAGGCCTAAAAATCGAATAAATCAAGCACAGATTAGGTCTGTTTGTGGCAGATCTCTCTTCACAGGTGATTTGCATCTTGGTCATGCTTTTTATATGACAAAATTTACTGTAACTGCTCTGACCATAATAGAGATGTGTGTGTAACAAAGGTAAACAGCAAACAGACCCATTCTCAGTGAGCAAAGGCTGCAAACTGCTCACTTCATTCGTAATTCCCACCTTGTCTTTAAGTAACTTTGAACATTTGAAAACAGATCTCGTAGATGAGGGTTCTGCTTCTCCTTCCACACAGATCCTGCATCACTTGAGCTCCTCCCTTGGGCCAGTTGCCAGATTTCTGGTTGTGGAAACCATTCTGAGATCAGGAACAAGACAGAAAAGAGCTGAAAACCTCCCAGGTGGCCCAGAAATGTAACGATTTGGGGAAAACAGGAGAACAACAGAGATACTGTAATTCTGGCTGCTGTTCTCTCCAGCTTTAGCTGCATGAGAGCCATGTCTCCCTTGCACAATTCACAATCTCTAACTGGAGCGTGGCCAAGGGAAAACTCTGTTTCTGAATGGTCCAGAAAAGAAGATTTTGGCCACACTGCCTTAGTGCTCGGAACAACGTTGAGGGCTTATGTTTCCTCTTGCACAGGTAGTTTTTGTCTTTCTATCTGCAGGTTCAAAGCAAAACATCTCACTGCCACAGACCATTTTGAAGGGTTTTTCTTTCACCTCTGAGAGAAGAAAAGGTTTCTTCTAATGAAATGCTAGCGTTTCACTGACATTTATTCTCAGTAAGAAATAGCATGTGCTCATAAAAATTGGATGGAGAGTCTGCAAATGATTCAAAAGGAAAGCAAAAGTACTGTGGGTCGAAGTTTTCTCTTTAGTTTTGCACTGGAACAGCCCATTGTTTCTCAAAGCCTGTGCTGTAAGAACTTCTGTTTGATTTTGCTCTTCAGCCCACAAGAAATGACTCATTCTGTCCAGCTTAGTAACTCTGTAATAAACCTTGCAGGATCAACCCCCTAAAAAGCTCCATGGTGTTGGGTCATCTTAATGCCACAGTGTAAAGCAGTGAAGAATAAACCCCAGACCCCTTATTTATGCTGAATATAAAATATCTGAAGCTTTGTCTGAGCTGTGATTAAGCTGAAGCTCATCTGGGCTGTCCTGATGACCAGGAGGTACCTGTTGTTCATCAGAAGCTTCAGCAGCAGACATGTCTGACCTGTGCTAAATAATTGCCTAACCATGATCAATAAGCTGTGATTAAGCCTGACCGAATCATGATGTTTATGGGCAGCAAGTCTTTTCAATTTTTTGAGTACTTATTTCTTCTTTTTAAGTTACAGGGAGCTCTATATGAGAATAGTAAATTAGCCTCCTGAAAAACATTGGGAGTCAAATCAACAATCTGTTTTGTTGCACTTGAACTCCACTACACAAAAAAGACTGTGCTTCAAAGAAGGTGTATCTTGGCAGGGAGGAAGCAAAATGAAATTTAAACGCAGCTTACTGTCCTAAGATCACAAGCTGTTTGTACATCTCCTGATGATCTGTTTTCTGATTGTATAGCCATTCAAAGCAAATAACTCGCCAGATTTCAACCTCCTCTTACTCAACTCAGGAGTACTTTAAACTGTGAATGCAATGAAAACTTCTTACATAATGTTGTAAGCCAGAGCAAACACTTCTTGGTTGACTCTAGTTGAGTATAGTCCTGTCTCCTCTGCAGTAAAACATTGTCAATCCTACATCAGGTTCCTCATGAAAATTCAAAAGTACTAATCCTAAAAGAGGAAAAAAAATCCCCAAAAGAGAAATGAAATGTGTAAAATTATTTGAAGAGAGTAACTATGAAATAAGATTCAAAACAGATGGTAAGATGAAGGCCAGGGGCTGAGGGAGGTGTTCTGCTCCTGGCTGCCCAATAGAGCTGACAAAAATGAGAACACTTTATCTCTGCTTTCATTGACACTTTCAGCTTTCTACAGGCTTTTCTTTATAGTGTGTTCCTCGCTGGCAGGTGGATAGTAGAAAAGGTGCGAGGAGCAACCGAGGTTTTAACTAGTTTCATCAAGGTTTCATTGCCTCAAGCAGTGCCAGGTGAATATGAATTGAGTTTTACCTTTTACCATCCAAGGTGGGACTGGTTTGACCTCCTGCCTTTGGGACAGCCAAGAAAAGTGACCATAATGTTAACTTTTCCTAAGTTTTCTCTGTATAGTTTGGGGCAGGGACCTTGCTGTGCCAGGGCCACCCATCTCTGTGGGTGATGGGGATACTCTTGGTGAGAGGGAACATACTTTTGGTGCGATGGAACACTTGGTGTGAGGAGATAGGCTTGGTGCCAAAGAATCAGTTTTGGTGTGAGGGAATAAATACTCTTTTGGTGTGAGGGGATACGCTGTTGTGAGGGAATGTACTTGGTGCAAAGTGATTGCTTTTGGTGTGAGGGGATAGACTTGGTGTGAGGGAATAAATACTCTTGGTGTGAGGGGATACTTTTCAGTGTGAGAAGATGCACTTGGTGCAAAAAAATCTGTTTTGATGTGAGGGAATAAATACTCTTTTGGTGTGAGGGTATAGACTTGGTGCAAAGTGTGAGGGAATAAATAATCTTGGTGTGAGGGGATAAACGTGGTGCGAAGAAATCAATTTTGGTGTGAGGGGATGCACTTTTAGTGTGAAGGGATAGGCTTGGTGTGAGGGAATAAATACTCTTGGTGCGAGGGGATAGATTCGGTGGGAGGGGATGCACTTGGTGCGAAGGAATAAATACTCTTTTGGTGTGATGGGACACACTTCTGCTGTGAGGCACAGGGACGAGCCTGCCCACGGGCAATGGCGAACACGCACACAGGGGGAACCGTTGTGGCTTCTCTACCGTTGTGACAGGATGGAACGCCGGTGATCTCGGCCCGCCCCTGAGGAAGCGCTGCGGGCCGGGCCGTACCGCCCCCACCCCGCCTCAGGCGGGGGCCATGGCGGCAGGGGGGGCCGTGGCGGGGGGGCCGTGCCGGAAGGGGCCGCTCTGGGCCGGGCCGGGCCGGGTTGGGCGGTGGCGGCTCCGCGATGGCCCCGGCGATGCTGCCGCTGCTCCGCCGCGCTTGGGCGGCCGCCGCCTCCTCCCGGCGGGGCACTCGCCGCTGCAGCCTGGGCGCCTGCTGCTCCTACCGCCTGCGAGACGCCCGTGAGTGCCAGCGACTCCCGCGACGGGCTGCCTGGGGCCGGGGCTGCGCTCACCCCTCCGGGCGAGCGGCTCCCGGCGGCCGAGGAAGGCAGGTCGCTGCCCCGAGCTCTCCCCGCTGCCCACCCCGCTCTCCCCTCCCCTCGCTGCCCTGTCCCTCCATCGCTCCCAGCCCCCTGCGCTGAGGGGGCTCCCGCTGCTGCCAAACTGGGTGTCGGGGCGGCAGGGACGCCGAGTTCAGCCGGGCTTTGTCCGCGACTTCCTCGGCTGAAATGTCAGCCTTACCTGCGGCAGGTGACCTTTTGTGGCCCGATAAAGTTTTTTCCTCTCTAGGAAACCGAGGGGGAAGGTTGTTTAGCCACCCGTCATGCGAGTGGTTTGTTAAAAGATTTGACTTGTCTCTAATGAAGCAGACTGTAATGTTTGGGGTTCGGTGGATGCACAGGGCACAAAAACCTGTCTGTGGGTCATCAATGTTGGGGACAGCAGGTGAACAAGTGCTCCCCATCCACACAGATCTCAGGTCTGGTTTTAAACAGAATAAACTCCTGTAGAAACTCCATCTGGGCATTTACCCAGTTATCCTGTGTCCAGTGCAATCCCAGGTCAGCTGACGGTACTGGTGTCCAAGGAAAGCTGAAATGGAGTGCTGAGACTCTGGCAAAGCTGGAAAACAGAAGCCAACTTAAAATCATCTGGCAATAAAAAGAAAAAATTATTTTTTCTGGGATATAAGGGGAGAGAATTTCTTTGAAGAGCATTTTCCAGATGCAGAAAGGTATTGACACAGTTCTAAGTCAGATTAGTGTGTTTGCCTGTGTGGTTTTGAGTCATGCAGCTGGAATGTAATATTTTTGTTTTACTTTCCTGCTCATCAGCTGACTCAAATTAGCCTTTGGTGACAAAGCACCTTCCCTTGCCAAAAAGTTCTGAAGTGTTTAGCTCTGTATCGTGCATTACAGCCTGACTCTCCTCATCATCTTCTAGTGCATCCACTTTGGCAGAGCCCACTGACAATTCCCGGAGGCACCCGACAGTCTCCCATCAACATCCAGTGGAGAGACAGTGTTTATGATCCCTTTCTGAAGCCTCTGAAAATCAGCTACGACCCAACAACATGTCTTCACATCTGGAACAACGGATATTCATTCCTCGTTGAGTTTGACGATTCTACTGATAGATCAAGTAAGCAAAACCCAAAAAAATCTATTTAATGTCTCGTTAATGCTTAGAGAGGAGAAAATGTTGCGGGACGTGAATCTCAGGACAAGTGTTGAAAATGAATGTACAGTAAAAAATGCTGTAGCTAAACATGAATTTACAGTGGTGGGAATTGGAATGAAGGAAGTCTATATAGGATTCATTTTCATTATGTTGCACAAATCCCCTGTTGTATGTTGAAACTTATTCCTATTGCACGAGCCTCAGTGCCTTGTCTTTTAGGTCACAGCTTTGCCTATATGAGTTAATCTTCAGTCATATATCTGTGTATTTACCTCTTTTAAATCATATTCCATAATTGCACTTTATTGAAGTAATCTGCCACTTATCTTTTTTGTGGTGTTAACAGTTATATTTAATGCATTTGAAATAATCAGCTGCCAAATTACCTGCAGTTGGAAAGCACAAATGCTTATCTCCATGGGCTTTTGGGGAGTTAAACAATATTGAGCTGCTGCCCAGGGAGCAGGTGTGTGTGCTCCTGTTGTTTTAGGGCAAGAGGAGTCGTGCATAGAAAATCCAGTCATGCATTCCAGCAACTTCATGGGAATAAGTCTCAGACCTGAGCAGCTCAATCTTTTCAAACGCTCAGTAGGGTCAAGTGAGTTAAAATCAAGATACTGCTCCCAAATTCCAGATTTTTTTGTTCCTTTTAAAAGTTGCCTTTACCAAAGGATATTGCAGGTATGTGTAAGGATATTTCATAAGGCAGGAGCACTAAGCACATGATTACTCAGCTTGTCCTGGAGGGAGCAACTGAGAGACCCTGAGCAAGTCTGAACCTGTTGGATCAGAGTAATTTGTGTTTAAGGTGACTGCTCACTGTGAGAGATCCTACAGCTTCCTGAGGGATTTAGTAATGCTCTTGGGAAGGGAGCTTTCAGCACACAAATATTTTGTGTTCACAGTACCAGTATTTTTGATTGATGTTTGGAAAGAGGCTGATAATGCAGCAAAAATGGTGGTGGTGGAATGCAGGGAGCTGGTGTGACATTAGAGGCTTCTTTTTTTTTTTTATTGTTTCCAGCTCTTCACTCAGAATATCAGTTTCCAAGAGGGGATATTCTTGCTCTTGCTTATTTGAGAGCTGTTATATGTAATGGAGAAGCCAAGTCCCACCCTTCTGTTTCTGCAGCACAAACTGCTGTTGCTTTATGGAGGTGGGATTAGGGGAGAGACATCACTTGTCAGCTCATCAGTGATTTTAATTTATTAACTTTAGGCTAGGTTTGCTTTTAATTTAACAGCCTTTTGCTTTATACAGCCACACCTGGCTATCTGTTGAGGGATATGATCCTGAAAAGTGTTTGGTGGATAACAAAATTGTTTTTTTTTCTGCGAGAATCGATGTAACAGAGGGGAATTGCCTTTTCATCATCCTCATCTTCCTCAAATGAATTCAAGTCCATGAAGGGGTGGGATGGCATCAAACAATCAGTGACAGGCTGCAAAGTGACAGAGAAACACCAGACAGTGAGATGGTGCTGTATAAGCCCCCAGTTTTCAAGTGCCTGTCTCTCCCCTCTACCTTTCTCTCTTTACTCTTGCCATTTCTGATTTTTCTTTCTGCCAGCTTCTGTCTAACAAGACTAGAAATCCAGAGAAGAAAGCTTGTGAACAAACAAAAGCAACACAGTTGAAACAGAAGATGGAAAAGACAAAATGAAATGTACACCCAGGATAGACAAAAATTCCCGAATCCCGAGATGAGGCAGAACAAGAGTTGGGCTAAAGCTGAAGGTAGTGCTGCTTGTGAGCAGAGCAGGAGGAGGAAGAGGGTGAGGGGAAGGTAGGTGCAGCACGTGGTCCTGTCTGTGTGTGATGCCATCAGGAAATGAGGCTGAAACAGAACCAGGGCTGCAATAAAAAGCTGGTGTGATTCTTTTCCCTGGTTGTTGTTACAGTTCCTTTAAACTTCTGGTTTGTTTTGAATTATCCAAATTGTAATTTGAGAGGAAATGCTTGTAAAGGGACTGGAAGTTCCTATTTGTTTCCTATCACTATCTGGTGTCCAGTGTAGGAATCTGAGTCTCTACATCTGTGTGTCTGTGCCTAAAGCTACTTGTGAGGCAAATATTTAAGTGAATGTGATTATTAACACAAATTTAGTCACATGTGGGTTTGCATCATCACGTGATGCAAATGTTAGAGCACAGACACTTTAATTGGGAAGGAGTTGGCATTTCTTCATCCCACCCTTTCTCCATCACAGAGTCACAGGATGGTTTGGGTTGGAAGGGACCTTAAAGCTCATCTCATTCCAGCCCCTGCCATGGCCAGGGATACCTTCCACTAGACCAAGCTCCATCCAACCTGGCCTTGAACACTTCCAGGGATGGGGCATCATGATTTCTCAGTGATGGTCAGTATTACATTTGTTCTAAGAGCTCAGCAGTAGTGGGTGAAGTGAATTAAATGCGTTTTCATTCCTGTTTTAGCTTCCTCTGTTACCACAACCAGGCCTGTCCAGTTAGAATTCCAAACCTTCTGACTGGCTTTCAGGGAAAAAAATAAGGCATGAAAAGCTCTTAATGCCTCTCATTGTTTTCTCCTTAGCATGAAAGTGATTAACTTATTTTCAAAAGCAATGTTGGGATTGGGTACTTCAGACCATGGTTTGCTATAAAACTTCACCATGTCCTGCAGTGAAGTGAAAATCAGCAGATGCTGCTGGTTTAGTGGGGACATTGGCAGTGCTGGGGGGACATGATCTTAAAGCTCTTTCCACCCTAAATGATTCTCTGATTCTATGTGTTATTAGCCCTGTGGCAGTAATTATGGTTCCTCATTTACCAGATGCTCTGATATAATAAGGAGCAGGATGAATTTGCAGGATATTCCTGGTTCAATTAGGAGGAAATGAGTGAAACCACAAAGCCGGGCAGAGACGTTTTCATTCGTATCTTTGCGAAATGGGGAGAGGCCTTCTGAAATCAGGAGAGCAGACTGAAGGCTTGCCTTTATTCATGGCTAAAAAGTGCATTAAAGCTTCCAGAACTCAGAGTCTTGCCTGGGGGCAAGTTTAGATACTTCCTGAAGTGTAGCTTGAATATTTGCATATTTTTGGCTGTGCATGAAATCTTTTCCCTTTGGTTCTGCAGTCTGAAACGTGTGTTGAAGCAGAATAGTATGTTTGGATTTTTGTAACTTGGAGGAGAGTTGAACATGTGACACAATGTAGTGGTTTTTCTGGCAAAATTTGATTTTTGAAGTCTCGATTGTCACGAAAATGTCAATATTTTTTCACAGCTATTGAGGCTTTGCTGGGATGTCATTCAGTACATGTGTCATTGCTGCAGCCAAGCAACAGGTCACTGTTTCAGTGTAAATGGTTGCTCTGCTTGATGTTTTTCTGGGCAAATATTTGTCAAGGATTTCCTTGTCTGGACAATTCTAAGTCATGTTTATTAATATGTGTGTCTTGTTGTGTTTTTTAGTAATCGTTGGAGGTCCCTTGGAAAACCAGTACAGGCTAAAGCAGTTCCACTTCCACTGGGGAGCTATAAATGACTGGGGTTCAGAGCACACAGTTGACAGTAAATTTTACCCAGCAGAGGTATGAGAGAAAATGCTGAACAATGCAAACACTTGTCTCAGGTGTAAATATTTAAAGAGAAAATGGATTATTTAATTCTTCCAGCCACAGCTGTAACTCAAGAGGCCTGATCCTCCTTACCTTGTACATAATAATTGTCATGTGTATGTGACCCCCAGAGCCTTGGCTACTGTTCAAAAGTTTATTCCAATTATGGGCAATTTTTTTGGGATTTCTTAAATTATTAGAATGATGTACAGCAGAGTTCTCTGGCAATATGGTGGTTATTATCATCACTTTATTGTCTGTTTGCAACTCTTAAGCAGTTATTAAAAAAGCAAAACTTTTGTGCTTAATGACTGCTAAGGAAGAAAGAGTCAAAAAAAAGATGGAGTCAACGGGGAAAAATAGGACAGTGTGCTCTGTTCTTCCTGTTAAGAGAGGGACAATCCCTCCAGTTCCAGGAATACTAAGCTTTTTTTTTTTGTTCCTTTAACTAGCATTTCTGTAGCCAGTCTCCCACAGACTAAATCCCTTTCATATATGGATCTTTGCCTATTGTTTAAGGTAAAAAGAAATAAAAAGGGAAGGGCCATTTTCCAGTAACACTTTGTTCCTCATTTTTGTGGTGTGGTTTCTGAGGCAGCTCATTGCAGTGTCTCATTGCCAAGGACCAAATGTAGCCAAGATCAAAAGTGAGGTTTCTTTTCTGTGCTCTGTGCAGGTGCTGATTTCTCACATTTCTGTTTCAGTTGCATCTGGTGCACTGGAATGCTGTGGAGTACCCAACTTTTGAGGAAGCTGTGATGGAAGGGAATGGCCTGGCTGTTATTGGAGTGTTTTTAAAGGTAATTTCATAAGCTCTAGTGATGTCTTTTTGTTTGCATTCTGTTAAAACCAATTCAGGGCAAAATACAGCAGCAAAGGCCAAGGCAGGGTCGTGCTCCTGGGGAGGAATAACCCCAAGTAGCAGCACAGGTTGAGGACTGACCTCCTGGAGAACAGCTCTGCTGAGAGGAACCTGGGGGTCCTGGTGGGTGACAAGTTGACCATGAGCCAGCAGTGTGTCCAAGGGCCAGGAGGGCCAGTGGGATCCTGGAGTGCATTGGGAAGAGTGTGGTCAGCAGCTCAGGGAGGTGATCCTGCTCCTCTACTGAGCCCTAGTGAGGCACATGTAGAGTGTTGTGTTCAGTTCTGGGCTCCACAGTTCAAGAAAGATAAGGAGCTGCTGGAGAGGGTCCTGCAGAGGCCACAAAGATGATGAGGGGTCTGGAGCATCTCTCTGATGAGGAGAAACTGTGGGAGCTGGGCCTGGTTAGTCTAGAGAAGAGGAGACTGAGAGGGGATCTCATCAATCCATACAAATATCTCCAAGGGGTGTCAGGATGGTCCCAAACTCTTCTCAGTGGTGCCCAGTGACAGGACAAGGAGCAATGGCCATAAACTAAAACACTGGAAGTTTCACCTCAACATGAGGAAGAACAGCTTTCCATGGAGGTGTCAGAGCACTGGAACAGCTGCCCAGGGAGGGTGTGGAGCCTCCCTCTTTGGAGACATTCCAAACCCACCTGGATGTATCCCTGTTTCACCTGCTCCAGGTGACCCTGCCTTGATAGGGGGGTTGGACTGGAAGATCTCCAGAGGTCCCTTCCAACATTCTGTGATTATTGTTTTCAAAAAAAGTATATTAAGATAGATAAGTAGAACATCAGCTTAATGATTCCCCAACTCCTCCCTGTCCCCTGCAGCTGGGAGCACGGCACGAGGGGCTGCAGACCCTGGTGGATGCCCTGCCAGCAGTGAAACACAAGGTCAGTGCTTTGAAGTGTCCCACTGGAGGTGGGTGGGGAATTTTTAAGGAGCAGTTGTGTACTTGAAGCCTTCAAAGCCTCTTGAAGAAATGAGTCACTTGAGGTTGTATCCCCTTCAAAGGGCACACATGTGTTTCATGCTTGAAGTGGTGGTTTATTTACTGGGGACTTAAGGCTTTTTGATTTTTGTCTGGTCTTTGAGGAGGACGTTATTTACTTTTTTATAAACACTAAATTTTCTACTACGGGAACGGGATTCTCTTCCTAGTTGATTCCTGACTCCTGCCAGGAGAGGGAGTGCTGTATCTCTGATAGTGCTCAGGAGCAGCTCCTACTCTTCCAGGTCCCTGTTCCCTTTTCAAAGTACACACAAAAAATACACGTGGACAATTGTAACTTGTTACCGCATCCACCTGAAGTCACTGTGCCACTATTTCTCACAAGAAGGATTTTAAAAAATTCAAATAAATATTTATGGCAGTGCAGTGACAAATAAACCACCAAACAGGTCAATTCAGTGCCAGAAGACCTACAGAATCTGTGAACATGCATCCACTATGAGAATATAATGTTTTACAGCATATGAATATGAAAGAAACCAAAGTCCAGATATAAAAATAAAAGGTTAGTATCAAGCATCAGGCTCATCAAGCTGCACGTGGGCTGCTCAGAAAAGGATTTCATTTCCAAAGGCTGTCACCCAGCAACTCATCAGCACTTGGTTTAAAACGTTTGAACACCTTTGTTGCCTTTCCAGCATTATCACTGACTTAAGGACCAAACATCACCCTGGGAGGAGGAGGGTCAGAAAATATCTGTTCTCGTGTCCTTCCTCCATCTCAAATCTGTCATCCAACCTTCCATTTTTGAACAATTCTTGACTGTAATATTTCTGATTCTCAACGGGGAATGGATAAAGTGGAAAGGAAAAAAAGGATCTTCCTTTCCTGCATTGCCAGTATATTCCTAGGAGCAATGCTTGTGTAGGAAATCCCAGGCTCTGAAGTTCCTGTATGGTGTCTGATACCTCACTTGTGGGATTGCAGTTCTGGAGATGGGAATATTTGGTATGATTTAAATAAAACTTTAGTCTTCTTCCCTCTCCCTCTTGCCTAAAATCACACGGTGAAAAGTAAAACACTGTTGTTTGCAGTCTTTTAAGTGTATCTGGCAGAACTACGTGAAGTTACTCCACCACTTATTCCTCCTTTTCCCTGTTTGCATCCAGCTCCCACAAAGCCACAGGCAGCTGCTCCTTCACACTCCTTGTTTCTTCTGAATTCCTAATGGCCTGTGGGGACAACGGAAATATTTCAATTTTGTCTGCTCAGCAGCTGCCTCAAATCCCACAGATTTGTGGGATTTTATATTATATTTTTATGTAGATCTTTGTTAATATTCACAACACCTAATTTCCCACAACATACGTAACACGTACAGTATTTAATCTCACGATTAAGATTTTTTTTTAATTTTCTGTTGTTTTTTTCCTCAAAATACAATGCTTAAAAATATTTTTTCTTGGTGTTTAGGACACTGTTATCGAGTTTGATGTCTTTGATCCCTCCTGTTTGTTACCTTCATGTCCTGACTATTGGACCTACGCAGGCTCCTTGACCACTCCCCCCTTGACTGAATCTGTCACATGGATTATTAAGAAGAAGCCAATAGAGGTGGATGAAGATCAGGTAAATCTCAGGTTTATCTTTCATATCATTCCTGTTGCTACCACAGAGAGGAAAATACACAGAAGCACCTCCTTGCCAGCAATTCTCTGTAAATGCACAGAGGATTCAGGATTTGAGGAGGAATCCTGACGTTACAGGAGCTAATGCTGAAAGACTCAAGATGTTTGTCCAGCTCTCCTCAACTTTGCCAGCTCTTCTCAAGAGTTTTCTCTTGACCTGTGATAAACAATGCTGGAAGCTGCCCCTTGAAAACATCAGACGTTTTAGGAACTTCTAAGGTTATTTATTGGAGGGTAATTTTGCTCCCCTCCCCAGGAGGTTTTTTGTGGAGGGAAGGTTTTGTGAAATTCCAAACTCTGAGCTTTGGTGCATGTTCCTGATGGCCACGTGCACAGAAATGTTGGAAGCACTGCAAGGGCTGATCCTGTGTTGTTCATGTTATAAAAGGTATAAAATAGATGTAAGGATAAGGAAAATGGTCAGAAGGAGAACTGTGCTACAATTGCGGGTTTTATTGGAAGTTCTCAGGATTTTTTTGCCTCTTCAAAGAGGTGAAGAGTACTTTGAGGGGCATCACAGCATAGATTAAGTCTTAGGAGTTTGCTGCAAAGCAAGTAAAAACGGACAGCCCCAAAAAATCTACCATTTATTCATGGTTTAAAAGGAACTGAAAATCATCTGTGCATTGTTCCTGTTTTTTGAGGCTTTGATTAGTAATGAAGTGAGAATCCAATGACATGAGGCAAGAGAGATTTGGTTTTTTTAATACAATTTTGCATAGAGCTTGTCCATCAAGAAAGTCATGCTCCAACCAAACACCAGCTCTGAGGAATAAACCTGCATGTGATTTTAATGTTTTAGTTTACATAAAGGAACAGGATGGGAAGAACTGAAAATTGTTAACAGAGCAGAGAACTGCAGACACAGGGTAGCAATCTTCTTTTAAATTGAAATTTTTCTCATTTTTCCTTTTTCTTGGCTCTGTACTCTCATTCTTTTATGGCATAGCAGTGACTTAACATTGGAATGCCCTTGTGAGCATTAAAAGCTGATCTGCTGCATACCTTCTCTTAATCCCAGTTATAAACCACTGAGAGAACAACTACCTGGATTGTTGCTTGTTGAGGTTCCCTCGTTCCTGGGTGACAGTGTGTCAGGAAGGGTGTGAATTAAAGCTGGGCAGGTTTATTTCAAGATGAAGATGACACATGTTCCAGTATCTGAATAGGAATCAGGTCTGTCTCAGACGCGCCCCATTTGGGATTTAATCTGCCTAAAGATGGCAGGTGACTGACAATTCCTCTTCTGCATTGACAGGGATGATGGGATAATCTTTGCCAGCGGGTGACAAAGAAGTGCCAGAATTTGTTTGAAAATTTCTCAGAATACAAATGTAACAGTAACTCCGATTTTTATTTTTTCCCCCCAAGAATAAATTACTTTGTTTTGTCACAAACTCCTACAATCCCCCAGTTAGCCAAGTCACTAAAGTGGACGTTTCTCCTTCTCAGCTGGAGGCCTTTAGGATGCTGCTCTTCACCTCAGATGGGGAGGAGGAGAAGAGGATGGTGGACAACTTCCGTCCCCTGCAGCCGCTGATGGACCGAACCGTGCGCTCGTCCTTCCAGGTCAGGCACCTCCTGGACACTGAGGCACAGCCCCAGGGCCACGCTGAGCAGGTCAGGCCATAGGTGGCCCATCAACATCAGGCTGCAGCACGTGGACATAATGTTATTTCTCATTATTTTCCCTTTTCCTGCAGTGTATCCCTGCACTTTCACAGCCAGCCCCAGTGGCAGTCCTGCTAAGTGCCCTTTGACCTTCACTAGAGAAGCTGTGAGGGTTTTTAGTTTTGCTTTTCTGAAGAAGTAAATAATATTAACCCTTAACAAATTGACTTGCTTTGAGACAGGGATCAGTAAGGAATTATTAAGACAGCTAAAGCTAAAATAACGATGAGAGAGCTCTTCCTCTGCCTGTTCTCTGAATTGTTCTGTGTATCTTCAAATGCTCTTTCAGTGCCTTGCATGAGTTAATAATCCTGGTCAAAAACTTGTTAGCAAGGAGAAAGTATGAAGAAGTGCAAAGTATTAACACTGATCAGGTGCTTTTGTGAAATTGTTTGAGATCTGAGAAGAGAACTGGAAGAGAAGTAGTTTCTCTAGTCACACATACAGACACATTTTACCTTCTTCCTTTTTCCTTGGGTGAAAAGAGGAGAAGGACAAAAATGACTTGTAGAATAAAAGCTCTTTCCATTCTGTTGGCTGCACGATCCATGTTTGATGTGGAGGCTGCAGAATGTCCACTCTAAATACATCACAAGCCAGAAGACCTTTTCTTAAACCTTTTAACAAATGTAGAAGCTTTTAGCTTTGGCAGCTTTTACTCTTCTGTGTTAATAATGTATCAGGAGAAGAGAGCAGAGGAGAATTCACCAGCATCTCAGGACTGGCAAGAGCAGCAAATTAGGTGAAAATGTCCAATTGATCTCAGAAAACGGATCTCATCAAAGGAGAGCAAGATTAGATAAGGGCCAGCTGACCCTCCCAGTGGGATTTGGGGAAAAAAAAGCCAAAACCAATTTCTGAAACCTGTGCTAGGACAAAATGCAGCCCTCAGAAAGGTTTTTGATTTCAGTAACTCACAGAGCACCAGTGCACTCTCTTCAGAGTTTTGCCTTAAAGTGTATTGTCTTATAAAAAGACTTATCCAGCTTCAGGACAACTGGGGACCAGTTTGTATTTTTAGCACCTTATGGTAACGAGGTCCAGTGGTGGTTGAAATGTATTTGTGGACCAAACCAAGCTGCTGTGGAGCTGCCACCTGCAGAGTCTTATCCTGGAGCTATGGTCCAATTGCCACGAGTAGTATCTACCTCTGCACATCCTACTACTACTAGGCCTACTTTTCTCTCAAGCACCTTCTTCCCTGGCTCTTTCTGCTTTGCTGGGTGGTCAGATCTTCTGGTGAGGAGCAGGTCTGTCTGTAAACCCTGGTGTGATCTTGATTGATTGTGTTTTTGATTCTTGAGGAACTGATCTTACTCTTTTGCTTCTCATTGCTGCTGCGATTCAGCACAAGGGAAACGTGACACTGGCTTGTCAATCTAAATCCAGAGCTTTAGAATCGATACTTTTATTTTTTTAAAGTCCAAGTGTTCAGTTTAAAAGCACTTTAACACTTTTTAGTGTGACCCTGATGATTTTAAGGTTTTGGAATAATCTTTTTCAACCAGTTAAGTGCCCCAATCCTGCCTTTGCTTCCTTAATATCTCTACCTCAGGCTGTTGTTACTGTGCAACAGTTGTGCCTTTCTGCCCTGGCAATTTGGAATGTGGCCACTTAACTTTGGAGTGACTGTACATGGTAAATGTAAAAAAAAATCTCCCTTCTATCCCAGTGTAGGATGTTTTTTCTGTGTAGTGACTTCAAAATGGCAACATCTCTCTTTGGTTTCTTTGCTTCTCCCAAGCCCTCTTACTGCTTGGGTGAACATTTCCATGTTGGTTGAACTGTACCATCTCTCTTTGGATGGGGCTTGGAGCAACCTGGTCTAGTGGAAGGTGTCCCTGCCAATGAAAGGGGGTTGGAACTGGATGATCTTTAAGGTCCCTTCCCACCCAAACCATTCCATGATTCCATGATCTCAGTTGACCTGTGCAGTCTTTGGCATCATCAACACAGAGTTTCCACTACGTACAGAAACACGTCAGTGATGATTTTTGCTAGAGAATGAGATGTTCCAAAATAAATTCCGAAGGAAAATCTCCAGTTCTGGCAATAGGAAAAAAATGGTTTTACTTTTTGCCTGAGTGTACATGGCCTGGTCATTAAGTTTGAGGTTTTTGTTCAGTGCTGTTCTTGCAAACACTTCTCTGAGGAGGACCCCGTAGAAGGGTGGCTGTGGTTCAGATATTTTACTACTCATTATTAATAGGAAAAACTGTAATATAAAGACATGTTAATGTTGCCTTATATTTAAAAATAGAGCAGACTCGGCAGCACTGGGCTATAGGTGACCTGCATCAATAATATCCTTATCATATATAATATATTGTAAAAAGCTTCATGCAATTGCTCAGTTTTTTAGTTGCCTTGGTACTTTTCACCGAGTTTTTGGGTGTCTCTGCTCCACTGAGCTTGTTTCACTCCTGGGAAATACAAAATACAGATTTAGGGAACCACCAGGGTGTAAATGTTTAAGCTTGAGGTGCTCTGTAATGCTGTGGTACCTCACACCCACCTGAGTTCTCCATGCTGAGGTTTGCTCCACTCAACCACGTTTTCTTCCTGGGTGTGTAAATCTCTTTTTAACACACCACCACCCATCAGAGGTGATGCTGAATATTCCCTTTTCCAGTGATCCATTTCAAGTTCTCATGGAGATTGACTTTGTTGAAGTATTGTCATTTATTTTTCAAGAACAGGTGCATTATGAAGTCATACAGGTACTAAGCTATACTCCATATTTAGATAAAATCACATCTGTTTTTTCTGCCATAAAATTAATAAATTTCAATTTCAGCACTCATCACTTGAAATATATGGAAACAGGGTCAATGTAGAAACAATTAACTTTGCTACAAAAATAAGTTTTCTGTTACAGTTATTTTGCTTTTTCTTGCACCTATGTGTAGTGTTTTAGCATACCTGGTTAAGGCAGGCAGGAGTTCAGTTGCAGGGCAGATTGTTGTTGGAATTTTCAGTTTGGAAATGGACAGAAAGGGAATTTTGGATGTTATTTTGATTTTAACTTGTATGTTACAATGACTTTATTGGCCCTGTAAGTGCTGACTTCAAGGAAATAATTGTGTGCCTGCACATGTGTGTAAAACAGGAGATGGGGTAGAATTCTTTGGCCTTATTCTCTGTTTTGTGTGTATAAAACTGATTTAATTGTTGGGTAAGAGCTGATATCTGTAATGATTTTGCACAATTAAGTGAAACTTTATTTGAAAGAGGAATCTTTAGGCTCTTTAGGGTGGTACAATATTGAAGGGTCAGTCAAAGCACATATTTGTATTTTCCTTGCATAGTAGTCACTTTTGTAACTTAACAGTGCCCTGGGAGGCATTCCTGTGGCAATAAGTACTAGGAATTAAAGACTGTAATAGAAATAATTTTGGGAAAACTGACTGAAAAGGGAGTGGAAGGTTTTTGAGCACAGACCTGTGTCTGTGTTGGCCTGACTTCCAGCTGCCTTTCAATATTCCTGTTAAATGCTGCTCTTATCTCAGTCTTGGTCACTTTGTGGTTGGAACAACTCCCTTTGCCATTTGAATGTTTGATCTGTATTCCTGCATTCCAGAACTTTCTCACTTCACCTGTAACCACCTCGTACCCTTGACCACTCTTGTGCTGCCTTCTGCCAGGAATGACCCCAGAGCTGACAGGGGTGTCTCCCTTGGCTTTGAAAGCTCTGGAAACAGAGACTGCTTTGATCTCTACAGGGTTTTAAAGGACTGGAACTGTACTTTGGAGGAATGGTCCGTTTGTGCCTTAATTTTGAATGTGTTAATTTGTGTTTCTTGGCACATCTTTGCTTTTTTCTTTGTTCATTGTGTTTTTGTGGCTGTTATTACATTTTGTGTATTTTAATGTTTGTTATCTGCCTGATCATAATTTACTGAAAATCATTGTCTTAGCAGACAGCATCTGTAACAGGGAATGCCTTTTCCCTCAGTTTTTACCTGCTGTATAGAACCTTGTAGCTGCTGGATTTTACATTGGTGTGCAACTGCAATAAAGGACCAGAGAAACCTGTGCCTGGATCTCGTTGTGTAATTAAGCTCTTCAAGTTAAAAACTAGATTTTGTGTCAAGCAAATAATACAATTCCTCTTTGGGAATGACCCAGTTCATTAGGAGTGGAGTCTAATCAGCTGTCAGATGTGCTGTGATACTTCCAGGCTCTGAAAAGACTCTGCTGAACTGTGTTAGAATGGGAATGAAAGCACAATGCCCTCTCTGTTGCTGCTGTGCTGATGGAAGGGTAACTAATTTTTTATTACATCCAGCCAGATGCAACATGCCATCTCCCAGGGGATTCCAGATTTTGAGGATCTTTGCTAAGCTCCTTCATTTGACACTGATCATTAAACTGGACCTGTCAGCTGAGCTCCTTTCTCAGCTCCAATTGTGTAATTGGCCTTGATAAAACTGAGCCCATGGGTGGTGTAGCTCAAGAGATTCCCAGTTTGTGGTTGTGGCTACAATAATCTGGTCAAATAACCCGAAAAAAACCTTAAGTAAAATTAATTACTTACCACAATTAAAAATTGATACAAGACCGTAAGTTTAGATTAGATATTAGGGAGAAATTCTTCCCTGTGAGGGTGGGGAGGCCCTGGCACAGGTTGCCCAGAGGAGCTGTGGCTGCCCCATCCCTGGAAGTGTCCAAGGCCAGGTTGGATGGGGCTTGGAGCAACCTGGGCTAGTGGAAGGTGTCCCTGCCCATGGCAGGGGGTGGGACTGAATGGGCTTTAAGGTCCCTTCCAACCCAAACATGCTGTGATTCTGTGAAGATTGGCTAATTAACTGAAATGAGCATTAATTTCTCTGTCTCACTGCAGAGCCATGCTTGGAGTTTAGCTATCATAGAGAGAGGTTTTGCTTAGCTGAATTAATTCAAACAAGTTTCTCCTTATTTTGATGGGGAAAAAATAGGAGATTACATTCCTGGCTAAGGAATCCCCCCTAAAATAATAGTAGATAATGCTTTATAGAAGGCCTCCCCAGTGGTGCTGTTTGGCAGGCAATACATTGTGTTAGATTAAGAGCGAGGTTAGCTCTGCTATTTTTACTATTTAAGGGTTCTAGAAGCTGCCACTACTTCCATTTACCCAAGAAAACAAACTTCCAAGCTCTGTCTTAGTGGAGCTGAGGTGTTTGCTGAGGAAATGGCTGGTCTGGTTCCAGCAGGGTGGCTGGGTGTGATCAAGGCAGCCCTGCCAATACCTGGTCAAGAACATCCACATTACTCCTGACAAATGGCCAATTTGCTCCTGCTCCTGGTAATTATTTGTCCTTCTGACAAATCCTTCCTTCCTTCCTTTTTGATGTGACAAACTCCGAGTGCCTGAGTATTAACACATGGAGAACTGATTGGATAATCAAATAGTCTTCAAAGATCCTGTGGAATAACTTGGGGGCCTGAGGAGAGTTAATGTTCTGATAATAACACTTGGCATTTGGGAAGTGCTTTGAAGATATAAAGTACTCTGGGAACACACTGGCAAAGCCAGGATTTTCTCAGGAATACAAATGGAGAAACAGTTGCAGAACTAACTCCGATGAATTAATTTGCAACAGAGTCAAGTATGTGGTTGACTTGAAATAGGGGCAGTTCAGTGGCTGCTACTTCACTGCCTCTGGATCCTGGGACTTCCACATTCTATTCAGAAATTCCCTTTTGGAAGAACTAGAGAGAAGAAGGTTACTCCATCCCATTCTTGTGAAAGTCAGTGGAAATTTCTGGGCGTTAGGTTAATGTCAGGTGTAAAATTCCACAGTCATCAAGCAGGTCACGGAGGGATTGTTGGGATTGTCCTGTGCAGGGCCAGGAGTTGGATTCGACCCGAGTGGGTCCCTCCCAGCTCAGGATATTCTGATTCCAGTTAGTTTATTTGCCTTGAGGTAAGAGCTTGGCCTAAAGAACTGGTGGAGTAAATCCCTCCATGAATGATTCTCTTCACCCGAATACAGACCTAAATTGGAGCATTCATCTGGAAACACCTGAGGGATATATTTTATTTCTATCCCAGTCCTGTCTGCTGAGTCCAGTGTAACAAGGTCAACACAGAGACAATCCCTTAAGTTCTAACTACCTGATTTCATGGTCCTGTGAAAATTTTACCCAGTGTAAAGCATTAAATGCAGTAACAATTGCTTTAGGTTACAGCCAGAGAGTCTATATGTTAAGCTGGTAGACTAAAGAAAAGCTTTTAGGGTTACAGAAAAATTCTGATATGTTTTCCTGTTTAATTAACTGTCATAGTCTTTTCAATCCCTTCAGGTTCCCATTTCTAGTTGAAAACTGGAAGAACATGCTTGGTGCCAAGGTAATTTTTTTCTAAGCTTTCTTTCTAAATGTGGATGTTTATATAAACCCAGCAGCAGATTGTTGAGCCCTTGGGCTGAGCAGCCACTAGATGTCAGGTTCGGATTAGTGCTCCCAGGATTAGGCTGTTCAGAATTCCTGGAATGGTTGGAAGTAGTGGTGATGGCAGTTAGCAGTGTGAGGTACCTGAAAATGTTACTGAAATGTCACATCTTTCCCCAGAATTCCCATCTGTGAGGTATCTTGGAGAAAACCATCTGATCCACCCACTGTCTGAAACATGCACAGAGGAGGATGGTCCAGGAGGATGGATAACTTTGAGTTTTGGAGCTTGGGCACGACTTCTTGTGTGACACCAACTAACCCCTGCTGAGAAACAGCTGCTCAGAGGTACCACTTCCACCTCTCAGTGAGAAGGAGTGTCATTGGGAATCAGAGTTTCCAGGCTCAGAGCTCCTGTCCTATCCTAAAAGGGCAAGAAGGAATCTGAATTTGGTAAAAAACTGGCTCCTTTGGCCTTATTGTAGTATCCAATGAGCCTCCTTGGATGCAAAACTTATGCCTGCCCATTTTGCCTGCATATGCTGCCAGATTGGTGAATTATTTTATATTTTTGGTTTCCAAACAAGCTTTTTTGGTGGTTTTGGCATCCCACATGGCAGTCAGATTTCAGATTGTCAGGTAATTTTTTTTTTTGTGATTTTGGCATCCAACATGGCAGTCAGATTTCAGATTGTCAATTAATTTTTTTTTTTGTGATTTTGGCATCCAACATGGCAGTCAGATTTCAGATTGGCGAATAATTTTTTTTTTTTGTGATTTTTGCATCTGCCATGACAGGCAGGTTCCTGCAGCGCCTCTGCAGAGACGCAGGTGATGCAGCACCGGGGACTTGGGTGGCAGGTGGATAAAAGAGCAGAGCAAGATGAGACTGGGGGGAGCTGGGAGACACAGGTTCTGCTGAACTGCAGGTTTAGACACACAGGGATCCATTCTCCTCTTGAGGAACACACAGCCCATGCAGGCAGGAGAACGGATGGTAACACACACCTCCCCTGCGGGCCCCCCTGGACTCGGGGGCAGAGATGTGGGGTGGCCGCTTCGCTTCCCCTGTCCCCTCTTGGGGCAAGGGAAGGTCGGAGGGGGTGGGCATGAGAGATGCGCCGGTAGGAGCGGGAACCCCCGGTAAGGAGCGAGTACCGCCGTCAAGGAGCGGCCGGAACGGAGCAGGTACCGCCGGTACCAGAGCGGGCACCGCCGGTAAGAAGCGGAGACCCCCGGCCAGGAGCGAGCGCCCCCCGTACGGAGCGGGCACAGCCGCTGCCCAGCGGCCACCGCGCCATCCCGGGGCGCTGCACCACGCTCCTTCCTCCTCCTCTCCTCCTCCTCCTCCTCCTCCTCCTCTCCTCCCCCCGGAAAGGAGCCCGGCCCCGCCGCCGCTCGCCGCCCACCGCCGCCGGAACAAAAGGGGCGGCCGATGGTGGCGGCAGAGCCGCTCCGCGCCCGCCCCGCTCCGCGCCCCGCTCCGCCACCATGTCGGGCAGCGGCGGCGGCCCCGGCGACAATGCCGTGAAGAAGAGGAGCCCGGCGGGCTCGGCCGCCTCGCTGGCGCAGGATGAGGACAAGCAGGCGATGGAGAAGATGCTGGGGGCGGCGGGCGGAGGGGCGCAGGAGAACGGCTGCGCCCGCTCGCCCTCGCCGTGCGGCTCCGGGGAAGGGGTGACCCTGCAGCGCTCCATCACGCTGCTCAACGGCGTGGCCATCATCGTGGGCACCATCATCGGCTCCGGCATCTTCGTCACCCCCACGGGCGTGCTGCGGGAGGCCGGCTCGCCGGGGCTGTCGCTGGTGGTCTGGGCGGCGTGCGGGGCGTTCTCCATCGTGGGCGCCTTGTGCTACGCGGAGCTGGGCACCACCATCACCAAGTCCGGCGGGGACTACGCCTACATGCTGGAGGTGTACGGCTCCCTGCCCGCCTTCCTCAAGCTCTGGATAGAGCTGCTCATCATCCGGCCCTCCTCGCAGTACATCGTGGCTCTGGTCTTCGCCACGTACCTGCTCAAGCCCATCTTCCCCACCTGCCCCGTGCCCGACCAGGCTGCCAAGCTGGTAGCCTGTCTGTGTGTCCGTAAGTATCATTTAATGGCTTTGAACTGACAGGGAGTAGGGTTAGGTTGGATATTGGGAAGAAATCCGGCCCTGTGAGGGTGGTGAGTCCCTGGCACAGGTTGCCCAGTGAAGCCGTGGCTGCCTCATCCCTGGAAACATTCAAGGGAAGAGATCCTTTACTGGCTTTAAAATGACAGAGGGCAGGGTTAGGTGGGATATTGGGGAGAAATTCTTCCCTGCGAGGGTGGGGAGGCCCTGGCACAGGTTATCCCGAGAAGCTGTGGCTGCCCCATCCCTGGAGGTGTCCAAGGCCAGCTTGGACGGGGTGGAGCAACCTGGGATAGTGGAAGGTGTCCCTGCCCATGGGACCGGGATGATCTGGTAAAGATCATCACTGACCTTTAAATTCCCTTCCAACCCAAACAATTCCGTGATTCTGTGACCCTTTCTGGGTCTCTGCTGTCTTGCTACACGTGGCTCCTCATTCACCATCACCTTCCCCAAAACGTGTGCTCATGCATCACTTTGGAGGAGATGCCCCATTTCTCCTTTGCTGTGCATACCGAGTTTTTCTGGCTGTTTTGAATGGCAGCAGTAGGAAATGTGGCCCCATCCCAAATAAATGTAGCAAAAAAATCCCCAAATGCCAGTTGCAGGTTAATGAGCCTCTCTGAATGCAGTGTGCAGTAAAGACAGGGTGCATTTTTGCTGGGAGCTGGAATAGGATTTCTCGTGCTCTGCCCCAGGACTGTGTTTGGGCAGGGTAAGATCCCCTGGTGCCCTGCAGTGCTGCGGTGCCTGGGATAGGCGTTGATGTGCAGATAGAGGTGGGGATAAGGAGCACTTGGGAAATTATCTGTCACAAGCAACTGGTGCTGAACGTGGCCTGTGCTCAGTGCTTGGCTGGTTTCAGCACCAGTTGGGAGATGAGCTGTTTCTGGGCTGTGTGTGCGCTGATACCATGCTCAGAACCTGGTTTTATGGGGATTTTTTGGCTAGCAAACATTCTGTCTCACGAGGCGTTGCCTTGCAGAGAAGTTCAGTCACGCTGTGATGAATTCAGGGCACACAGATCTCTTTCCTGCTGCAGTTTTTGTCACGACACTGGTGCTTTGGAGTCTGCAGTTGTGCTGCTCAAGCCCCATTTTCCATTCCTCTGGTGAATGCAAAGTCACCCCATCCAAATTCCTCATCCTTTAAATACAGGACCATTTTCTGCCCTTCCCTCCTCATTTCCCATTCAATCTGTTCCGCTCCACTGGTCTTCTTGTGCCTTTATAAAGGTGTATGTTGGGAAAGGATGTAATTTTTGGGAGGGCTTTGTAAAGCATTTATTCACTGTACAAAATCACAGCCAGGTGATCTTTTTCTTTCTGCGCTTTGAAGTTGTGAAGAGAAGGTTGGTTGTTTGTGCTGCCCTTTCCAAGGGGACTGTGTTAGATTCCTTCCCCCTCTGAGGATCCCAGGCATCCAAAAGCTGCAGCACATGGCCGTTATGGGAAGATATATTGTCTGTAAATATCTTTATACCCACACTGACCAAGGCTTTGGGAGGTAAATTATATAGCTAGTTAGTAATAATAGCATTAATAACAGGCAGGGCAGTGAGTTGTACTTTCTCTGGGCAAGATTAAAACCTCCTCAGTCCCCACATCAATTTTTAGGAATGTAAGGGTATGTAGATAGGCATGTGGATTTGCATCCAAGTTTTTCACCAAGTGTAGGGCACATATTAAGGAAATATAATTATTCAACTAAGAAAGCTGCACCAGGGTTAGGAAATAGTTCTGCTCCTGGGT
Source organism: Lepidothrix coronata (assembly GCF_001604755.1). Taxonomy (NCBI): domain Eukaryota; kingdom Metazoa; phylum Chordata; class Aves; order Passeriformes; family Pipridae; genus Lepidothrix; species Lepidothrix coronata. The sequence continues at coordinate 659,010 of NW_016690234.1, read as the reverse complement.
GCCTTGCCTTTTGCAAATGTGGTTTTAGAGCTTTCCTGCCAGTCTGCACTGTGGTTTCCTCAGGGACCCAGAGGAGCATGGCATGGATGGACGTGGCATTCCCGTTCCTTTCTGAAAAGCCAAGGAATTAGGGCATTGATTAGAGGCTTTCTTGCTGCCTTATGGCAAAGTTTTGCTGTGCAATCACATGTTGGAGTTGCCAAAGCCTTTGAGAACATGTTTCCAATAATAAGTACCTTTTAATCTGAGAGATCATTCCCAAAACAGGTAGGAGGAGGTGTCTTTTCACATTTTATTGGTCAAACCCCAAAGCAGGGGTTAACTAGACTTTGCCTATGGTGAGATCTGTTCCCTGACAGGGTGGATTGCAGCATCCAGCTTGTTGAAGCCAGGTCTCATTCCCGTTCCTGCTTCTCCAATAAATGTCTCCAGCTTTCCTTTGCTGGCAATGAGGAGTTTCCCTGAAGCAGAATTTGTTCTTGAACCTTTATCTTGAAATGCCAAGGAAAGAGTTTTGAGTTCTCCAAATCTCCATCAGTTCCATGTGTTCCTCCTTTAAACTCCACTCCCCCCACACTACTGGCTCCTGTTTTGTTTATGCTTTGGGTCAAATTTGGGGTTGTCTCCTTTGCTACAAAAGGTTAGTTCATCCTGCATCGCCTTCAGCAAGTCAGCTTTGGTAACTTTGATTTTTTGGAATTAGCTTTTCAACTCTCTGCTGCCAAAACCACATCATGGGCTAGGAACAATAAATGAAGTAAATCTGCTCCAAGGACTCAACAGCCACACAACACTTGTGTGGACTAACAAGCAGCTTTGTTTCATGGTTGTTCCAAACATCAACTACCCAGGGAGATACTTATTTCTTTTCAAAAGCAATAGAGTAGAAAAAATGACCTATTTGTGCATATGCTGTAGCACACACATTAATGAGTTATCTCAAAAAAGGAAAGAGCAGTTTAGGAGACAACAGAGGAATTTGGGACTGGGGGCTGGAATTCAGTATCCAGAATCCAGCTTTCTAGAGCAGTCCCAGCTCTATCCCTTGCAAAGTTTGTATCTCAACATGAAATGCAGTTGCTGCACGCTTTCTAGTAAGAGGAGAAATAACAGAAGTTATTTGTTTCCCCTTTACTGGTGTTGAAACAGTTGGATAAATAATGTGCTGTTTGGTATTTGCCACAATGAAGTCCAGAGACTGTATTAATGCATTAAGAGACTCCAAATCACAGTCTCGAATGAAAGAAAAAAAAGTGGTTGGAATAGGGAATTGCCTTCTCCTGAAGGTGCCGGGGAAAACAAGGTGGGTGGTGAGTGGAATTTAACTACAAATAGGTGTTTTTTGCTATGAAGATTGTAATCTGCGCACAGTTGGTGTGCAAGACTTCTTTCATGAGACACCATGAATGCTTGTTAGGTTTGCCAGATAAAGGGTGGGAATTCACTACAGGGAAGTCTTCCTGTAGCAAGGTGGGCCAAGCTGTTCCATCATCAGCCTGCTTCGTTTCTGTTCACCACAAACCAGCCAGTGCTCCTTGGGTGTGGGAATTTGGGTAGCAATTTGGCTGAATGCTTGTCAGGCTGCAGATTGTTGATAATTCAGAAACTTCAGCATCTTCTTTTACCTGTGAGATTGTATGGCTGATATTTTTAGAGCTGATAAATAATAACAGCAAATGCCAAGGGACAACAAGCACAAAGTCCGCCGTGTAGCCAAGAGGAGCAGAAAAATTTAAAGTCCGTGAAACAGAGTTTGTGCATGAAAACCCAACAATAAGTTGAATCTACCCAAATCTGATCTCATCTAAAGCAGTTTTACCCCTTCTATAGCTGATGAGGGACAGCCTTTAGGTCCTGACTTTGCATATTTGCTGTACAATATCAACATTGTACATGGCAAAGATTTAAACTACGGAGGATTCCACGCTCTCTGTCTCGGGTGCACGTGGGTCAGGTTCTCTTTCACAGCTGCCACTTGTGTTAACATTTCTTAAATTCAACTGATAAATCTTAACAAAAATCCTTAAAAATCACAGCCCAGCACACCAGGTGTGTTCTAGAGGTGGCTCAAGGATGCAAAGTTTCAAATTGCCCAGTTAAAAGAGCCCATGGCTATTCCTTTTTTCCACGTTATTTTGCAGATTTCCTGCTTGCAGAGAAGTGCCTTCCCATGTATTGTGAGGTGCTTGAGTTGTCGCACAGTAAATTAATTCCCTGTAGATAAGGAAGGCAAGAGATAATGCTGCTATTCCATAATTTACCCATTTCTTGACAATATAATCTGCTTCCCAGAAGCTTGAGAAACCGGGAGTTGGACTTGATGTTTCTTGTGGGTCCCTTCCAACTCGGGATAATCTGTTGCATATAATTTTATTCTTGATCTGCAGCGTCAAATCAGCAGTTTGATTGTTTGCTGCTGAATTCTTTTCTCACTTGTTAATTATATGTGCAAATCTGGCACTGCTAATCCCAGCACAGCAGTATCTGCTGCCTCCAAAGCCACAGTATTTTAATCTTCTTCAAAATTTATTTAGACTTTCTTTGCTGCTTCTGAAATATTATTTTGGGCACTCCTCCTGCAAGTGTGGAATTCCGTGGAAATGATGATGAATTCCTCATTTGTCTCTTTTGTTTTGAACAGCCAAATAGAGAAAGAATTAGTAGCAGCCAGAGCAGAGCTGAGTCATATCTAATAGCACATGTCATGTGGAAGTGCCTGACACCCCTCTGAGTAACTTGTGAGTTAGAGGAGAAGGGAATCAAAGCCAGGCTCTGGCAGAAGGGTACAAACACACCCCTGACCTCTTGCCAAGTCACAGCTGTGGCCATAAATGAAGGTTCAGTGTCAGCATCTCCCCCAGAAGTCACAGATGTTGAAAGCAGGAACATCTTTATTTGGCATTAAAGTTTCACTTCAAATCTGCCAAGCTCAGCTCTTTGCCCAGGTGTTTGAAGTGAAGAGGTGGATTTTCACCTCATCAAATATCAGCTGGTAAGCAAGCCAAACACAAAATATATCCCATCCCATCCCTTCCCTGTCTGTCTCAGAGGGGTTTATTCTGCAGCATCTCTACTTTTAATTAATCTGCCAGGACAAGCTGGGTGTGAAGCTTTGAAGATTTGTTTTTTCTCCTCCAGAAAGGTGGATTAAGTGACTAAAGCTGCATCAATAAATAGGCCCTTGCTTGATCAGAGTGGAGGGAAAGAGTCTGTAGAATCCCTGCTGGATGGCAAATGCTGCAAGGCTGAGCTTGCCTTTTTAATCTGCGTTTAATTAGAGCAGCGTTAATGAAAACAGGCTCTGACACTCGCAGGACCCTCCTGAAATCAATGAAGGCTTGGAGGACTCTTGAAACACGGCAACCACTGCACTTACAGCACCTCTTTCTTGGCTTTCACAACAAGTGTCCCATTAAGTTTTATTGTATTTGGATGATTTATGTTATTACTGAGATCCTTCAGAGTCTTTCCCTTTTGGCATGAACAAATTGGGAAGGTTTTTTCATGGTCAGTGTCATTCAGAGCAAAATCACTTGTTTTGAGCATTCCAAGAGTCTCACAGTCCCATGTCAGATGTGACCAGTAGATCAAATCCAATGGATGAGGAAGCAGTTTTTTCCAGCCAGGGTGCAGAGCTGAATTCTGACCCCCTGCATGGCACAGGTGACTTGACTCAGCCTAAAACCTGCCTGGAATTTTTCATGATGAAGCTCATGATCCAGGATTTAGCACTGAGTGCAGTATTTCAGGCACCTTCCTGTGAATTTGTGGGATCTAATTCAGTACAACTGTGGAAAGGTGCTTCTGTGGAAGTGTAACCTCATGGTGGGCCAGGTAAGATGGGTTTTGCAGGTCCAGTTTGGCCAGGATGATGATGTGTCTTTGGGGCTTAATGTGCATATTAGTAATACTTCATTTATAATATTAAATTAATGTATTAGTAAGTATTAATACTTAGTAAGTGTTGGTCACTGTTAGGAAGATACTTCTAAAAGGTGGCCGTGGTGGAGATGTTTAGCTTGTGATAGTTAATTTGCTGGGAAAGGAAGAAATATGGAAACCCTCTTTCTCCCTCACTTTTCTCTCTGTATTTTGTTTGTCTTCCTGTGGTAAAATGACCTTTTTTGTGGAATTGCTGCATCATGTCACGTGGAAACTTTGGCAGTAAATCACAAGCTTCTTCTTAAGGAGACAAAATAGTAACTCCTACCTCTAGTTAGGAGTCAGCTCCCCTTACAGTGATACATTCTTTGTAGTTTGTATGTGCCACACAGTTAGAATAAAGTGTACCACTGTCATTATGGGATGCTGGTACCACAGCAATGGGGGGGTTATACAGATTTGGGATCCAGCCTCTGCAGTATCTGGAAATGGTGAAATTCCAGCCCCTGAAGCTGCCTCTTGGCCCTGGCTGTGCTGCACTGGCTGGCACAGCTCAAGAGAGAGATGGCAGGGAAGTGCTTGGCAATTTATTCTTGCAGAATTCTGGGCACCTGAGGGGTGAATACTTCTGGGATCACAGGGTGACATCCCAGCCTCATCCCGTCTTGCACAAGCTTCTGTGTCTCCCAGCTCCCTGGAATTGAAAGGCAGGTGAGAGATGGAGCTGTGACACTTACAGGGTGTCTGGGGCCATTTGTTGGAGACACCCAGAACTTGTGGTCTCAGGGGGTGGATTTGGAGGGGATCCCTTTCCTTAAACTCCAGTGGCTGGGCAGCCTTTGCTTTCTCCTCTCATTCGTTGATGCCTCATTCCCTGATTCCTGTTTTGGGAAGAGAAATAAAAAGGAAACTCTGACCCATTGCCAGGTATGTTGATTATTATAAGTCGATTTTAATATAGACACATTTGCTCTGGGGCCAAGTGCTCCTTTCCAGCAGCCTCATGTGCCCCCAGACCTTTCCCTCCTCCAGACTGATTGCCCTGGGTGTTAAATTTCTCCAGGGATTTGTCTTTGAAGAAAGATCTGCAAAGTTTTTCCTTCTGCTTTTTCTCTTCACCCCCTTGCAGGGCACGAGGCTTCAGTCGATAGCTATCAAGCTGAAATTTTCTGAACCATTTTCTGCCCGTGTCCTTGCATGTCTCATGTTGGATTGTGCTGTTAGAAATAGTCACCTGAGACTTTTGGGAGACACTGTGGCATCACAGCCACCAGGATATAAAATTGGTGGGAGGTTTTTTTGCCTTAGTGAATTGATTTTCCTATGGGTTTAAAGCACTGTAGTCACATAATTCCTGGTTTGTCCTGTGTGGAGTAACTCTTTATTTTCAATTCCAGCCTCTGGTGAGCTGAGGCAGCAGTTCCCTAAAGCCCACGGACTGTTCTGTGCCTGGGGTTTGTGCCTTGGTGGCCACAGGCTCAGCTTGTCTTGTCTCTGCCTGAAACCTGGTTGTACCATCACTGGTAGGAGAAAAAACTCCTTGTGTATCATCTGAACTTCATAAGGAGTGAAGGGAGCTGGGGAGAATGGGGAATGGAGAGGAGCTGGAAATGTTCTGGAAGTAATTGTAATCTGGGAGACAATCAGCATCATCCAGTGGCAGATGGTAAATGGAAGCATCATCTCACACTTCCAAGGGCCAAGCACTTTGGAAATGTGAGTTACAAGCAGGGGTCGTGCATGATAGAACAACTTACAGTCCCTGTTTTCCTGCTGGGGAAGCTGAGGATGAGAATTTCCCTTCATTCTTCCCCTTATTTTCCACAAGCTCCTCACCCTACTGTGCATTTTCGCTCTGTCCTGTAACACCACGAACAGGAATCTGTGGGCAACTTGCAGCAAATTATTGAGTTTACTCCTTTAAAGCAGCTCCTTCCACTCATTTATCCATGTTACAGAGGTGTACCTGGGAATACATGGCAGTACTACAGGTCAGGAGCAGGGAAACCTGTAGGAGGTGGCATAAAGGACCCAGGTGACATGTGCAGGGCTCCCAAGAGGTGTAACCCCACAGGCAGCACAAATTCTGATACCTCAGGGATTCCTACACTCATTCCAGAGACTTTTCACCTGAAAAGCTGCTGAAGATCTTGGACTGAGCTCCTGTTGCCCCACCAGGGCACGGAGTTGGATCCTTTTCCCTGTGAGTGAGGATGATGCAGAGTTGTGGCTCAGCTGCTTGTTTGTTTGATTTTTTTTCCCCGACAAAGCCTCCCTGAGCACTGTCTTTACTCTATGCCCAGTCCATGTCCACACTCCATCATCCAGGAAAAGCTGCAGCCCTGCCTTTTCCTGTAGGAATATTGCCAAGACTGTTGCATCATAAGTGCCAGGCCCAGGTTTACCTGTGTCAGGGCTCCATTCCCGCTGTTTGCTTTGGGCAGAACGCCACGGGAGCTGTTGTTCCATGCAGTGTGTTTGTCATGGACTTGTTCTAGATAGGACTGTCACAATCCCTTGCTGTGTCTGCTTTGTAGGCATTTATTCCTGCTGTCATCTAGGAATTGTGTTTCTGGGAGGGATCTTGGAATGCCAGTTCAAAGGAATACAGCTGTACAATGTGAATTGGGGGAGGGGGGGGTAAAGTCCTGGGTCTGGTGTTGGATTAGTCAGTTTGTCCTTGTTCCTATCAGTAATGGGAATTATCTGGCTGTGCAGGTGAGGGCCAGTGGAGCAGGTTCAGTGACGTGCCTGAAGGCAGCAGGGTCTGCTAGGACAGAGTAAATATTGAAGCCAGACCTGCTGTTGTCTTTAGAAAGCCAAATGTCTCTTTGAAAGCTTCTGGCTTCCCCTGTAGCTTGAGTTACCTTGGAATGAAGATAAGGAATGAAGGCTGGAGCAGGTGAGGGAGTGAAGAGCAGCTGGTGAGCACGTTCTACAGCAGTGAAACAAGAGGATCTCTCCCACTTGTGCCAGAGTGATCTGTAAATAAGGAATGGGATTTAGATGGGACGTAAGGAAGAAATTTGTTACGATGAGGGTGGTGGGGCCCTGGCACAGGTTGCCCAGAGAAGCTGTGGCTGCCCCATCCCTGGAAGTGTCCAAGGCCAGGTTGGACAGGGCTTGGAGCAACCTGGGATAGTGGAAGGTGTCCCTGCCAGTGGCAGGGGGTGGAACTGGATCTTTAAGGTCCCTCCGAACCCAAACCATCCTAAGATTTGCCCCCCCCCCACTACATCTGCCATCCCTGCAGCTTTCTAGCTCTTATTATCCCAATTATGTAAAGCCTTTGGAGAGGGGCTGGTGGATCAGCCAAGCTGTGTCATGTCAGGTCATGCTGAAATCTTTATTCCTAGAATGATTCCTGGCCTGAGTGGGGCACTCCAAAGGTCTCCCTGGCTGGCGCCTGCCAGGGGCTGGTAGCTGGAGCCGTAGGGAAGATACTGCCGGAATTAGGGCAGTGCAGGCTGATCTCTGCCTGTGCTGTATCACTGCCCTGATTTAGAGTAAAGCCCTTGCTGTGCAGCTTTCCCATGTTTTCCTGGGAGCGGTTCATCCGAGGTGAGGGAGCGGTGCCAGGAGGAGCCCCTGCGTGGCAGGGCAATATCTCAGATCAAAGGAATCAAACTTGCTGCTTTAAGAAATCCCAGCCCTCTGCTCTCCTCAGAAGCTGAGCAGCCACTGGAATTCATCCTGGAGTTTTTAGTGAAAAAGTTCTTATCCTGGTTTGGTTGTTTTTTCTTTTTCTGTGGGATTCTTCCTGATGGGAGAGACTGAGGTTTATTTCAGCCCTTCGTATGTGTTGAAAGCATTTAAGTGGAGTAACTCCCCCACGCTCCTTTAGGAAAGACAAATATTATCATTATTGCATAGTGGGACAAGCAAAGCAAAGCAGAGGGGCTGTGACTGGCAGGGCTCTGACTCAGGGCAGTGGCAGAAGTTCTCAGCCTTCTTCAGTCTCTAATCCCAAGTGTTTTATTTTCAGGGAGCCTGTTTATCTGGCACTGGTGAGGTTTTAGGGCTGGATACAGAAACTTGGATTGTGCAGGAAGCTTTTGCCTTTTATTTTCACCACCAGTCGCCCACAATCTGTCTGGAGGAGTCTGTACAAAACCAAAACGTGAAAAACAGCCCCAAAAATCAGTATTTCAGTGGAGGCCAAAGCATCCATTGTCCTGGACACAGAATGCCTAAATGGGAAGGGAATGTCACTCACACCTCTCAGGGTTGTCCTCACCCACGGGAGAAGCTTTTAGCTGCCTGAGCTCATCCTTTAAATATCCCTCTGTAAACAAGGGGAGATTTATTTTTAGCATAATCGCTGGTCGAAGGGAATCCTGGATCCCTGGCTCCCTCCCTGTTAGGATTCACTGGAGGTGCTTTTAGTAGGAGAACCGTGAGCTGTGCTGTGCTTTCTTCTCTCCCTCCATGGCACAGACATAAGTTGACCTGCCTAACCTTTATTTTCTCCTTCCCTGTTATCTGACAACATCCCTGCTGGAGGCAGATGTGTCCCAATCTCTCTGGTGGTGAGAAGCTGTGACCCTGCAGCCCACAGATAGTGCTGGGCTGCTCTGGGTGCTGAAAAGCTGCCAAACCTGGGCATGGGGTGACTTAGTAGCTGCTCCATATCTCTCAGGAGCAGTGTGGGGTGGAGGCACCCTGGGACAGGGATGGGGATAGAGGTGTGGCAGGTCTGGACACAGATCCTCCTCCTGCCCTTGGCCATGAGCCAGAGCAGCTCAGCCAGAGCCCAGCTGGTCCCTCCCCAAAAACAGCTCTGGGACCTTTTGGTCTCACCCACACTCCCCAAGGGGCTTGAAGGGCACGATACAAAACAAAGTCAATCTCAAATTCCTTGTTTACTTCTCACTCGTAGGATGTAGTGGATCATGGGGTTTGCTTTCTGAAGACATCCAGCTCTTCCACTTCTCCAGACTTTGAATGCTCTTGTGTTGAAATGGCTCTTGTACTGAATGCTCTTGTATGGAATATTGGGGGTGGGAAGCATCTCCAAACCCTGCACAGCCATCCCTGGCACTGCTGGTCGAGCAGAGGATGAGGATTTCCACAGATCCAGCTTCTCTTCCCACCTGCCCCACTGACCTGCAGGTTTTGTTTGTGTTGTATCCCAGAGTGTCAGAACACGGACAGCTCCTCCTTCACATCCAGGCAGGAGAAGCATGGTCTGGCCTTGATAGCTTTAGGGTGCTATTAGGGTCCTTTTATTTATATGCTCTCAGAAGTGTATTCTTCATTTCAGGGCTGTTCCTTGTCACAAGGACTATGTACATTATTCAGATCACCTATTGACAAAATGAAGTATAGAATTGCAAAGTGTGAGGCTGCAGAGCCTGGCTCTGGACTAGTTTCTTTTTTAGGAAGAGACTCTCTGGTTGGTTAAGTTTTAGCAAAAAGCAAATCACAGAATCACAGAATGGTTTGGCTTAGAAGGGACCTTATAGATCATCTTCTTGTAACCCATGCCGTGGGCAGGGACCCCTTCCACTAGACCAGGTTGCTCCAACCTGGCCTGGAACACTTCCAGGGATGGGGCAGCCACAGCTTCTCTGGGCAACCTGTGCCAGGGCCTCATCACCCTCACAGCCAAGAATTCCTTCTGTATATCCAATCTAAAAATTTGTCATAATTTGTCTTGCATGTTAAGTGTTTCCCTGGTGCTGATGTGTGTCCCTGTGTGTCCCCAGTGCTGCTCACAGCCGTGAACTGCTACAGTGTCAAAGCTGCTACCCGTGTCCAGGACGCCTTTGCTGCGGCGAAGCTGCTGGCGCTGGCCCTCATCATCATCCTCGGCTTCGTGCAGCTGGCAAAGGGTGAGTGCTGCTCCTTTTCCTTGGGGAAGTGCTGTGGACTCACAACAGAATTAGGGAGAAAGCCCAGCAGTCCCACCCTGAGCATTCCAGAGCCAGCAGAAGGGCTTTACAAACCGTTCTTGTTCTCTGCTGCGCTTGGGGGGCATTTCCAGCTCGTGCTTTGCTCAGGTTTTGCACTTTATTTGGGAGATTTTGTATTTCTGTCACAGTTTAGGCTTGATTTCATACTAAAGGAACCCAGCATGACTCAAGGTCTTTCTGACTTTTACAGTCACTGTGGCCTCTCCCTTTGGGATTGCAGGGAAGTCTACAGAGAATGAAGATTTTGGTGCTGTTGCGCTCAGAAATCTTCCTGATTCTGGCTGGTCGTGGCCTTTTGCCAACAGACAATTACCTGTGTGTAGAGAATATGTGTAAACCACTCCTGGTCATTTTAATCCTTCCACAAACTGCCCCTGTATGTTTCCCTTCATCCAGCTCTGGGTATGGAATAACTTGGTGTGGGTCACCCAGGGTCGGGCAGGGCTGCAGGGACCACATGAGGAACAGAGGCATTGGAGCTCTCAGCTGACAGTGGCACATATCTGTCAGCCAGCACCTGGAAAAGAGGATAAAAATGGGAAGATAAAGCGAATTTTCTGGTGGTTTTGCTTGTTTGCTTCCCACACACATAAAATCGTCTCAAACCCCGAGATGTAGTTTGTTCCAAACCCATCTGACTAGTTAATCCTCACAGACAAGCTGCTTTTTTTGGTGCTAGTTTTGTGGAAATAAATGTTTCTTAGGAAACAGTACAATCCTTTTTTGCTAAATGGGGATCAAATCTCCAGGGAATCCTGTCTCTGCACAGTGTGTGTGTGTCTGTGTGTGCTCGTGGGTCTCTGTAATTCCTGTCTCAGCCCTGGGAGCCAGTGCTGTCTTTGCAGAATTTCTTGCTTTGTCAGAGGTTTTATTTTCTTCCAGCTCGGTGCTGACACTCAACAGGGACATTGTTTGGGGCTTATCACAAAATACACCTCCCTCCACAACTGCCCAGCCTGCTTTGCTGAACTGTTTTGTCTCTCTTAGGAGGATAAGTCACCATAAATCTCTGTTAGTTCGTTAACATTTTGCCATAAAGACCTTTACAACTGTGCTTTGTTTGCACATATAATCTTAATTTGCATCTTCAGAACCACCTTCCTTCCCTCCGTGCTGTCCTTTTGCCCTTTTGTTCAGGTGGAACCACTTTCTGCTCTGGTTCCTCAGGTGTAAATCCATGCTATTTCCATTGAATTGTATATGTAGCCAATAAGAGATTTCTGTCTTGTGCACAAAAACATCCACCCTCTGCTCTTTTTTTACTTCCTATGAAGTTGATTATAGTTTCAGCTCTGGAGAGGTACAAGCAGGACCTTGCAGTGCAGGCAATTCCATGGGATTTAGTTTCCTGCTAAACCACCTGGCTGCTCCAGGCAGGGTGAAAGATAGTCAGATCAAAAGCAATTCTTTGATAACAACACCTGAAGACAAAGCCTGAGTACACAACATGAAGCAAACTGGATCAGAGTGGGATCCTTGGGGTCTACAGAGGCTGCTGGTTTACACCTTGTTCCTGTTTTACAACTGAGATTCTGCCTGGGGTCTCACATGGATTTTATTAATCTCCTTAGGGAAGTTCAGGCTCTCTGCTAAGTCCTTAAGAATGTACAAGCTCCTTTCCTGTGCCCTTCCTCAGCTTCCACCTGCATTTTGCACCTTGGTCCATATTCCTTTCAATAATCCCAGGTGACCCAGTGCTTTTAGCAGGGATACATCATGAGATTGTCTTTTTTCTTCTTTATTTCTTCAAGGAAAGCATGAAAATTACCATTTTCAGTTGCAAAAACGCTGCACTGTTCTCCATCTTTGTCCTGTACAGAACCACATTTCCCTGTCTTTACTGCTCCTCCATGTGGCCTTGTGTCCTGCTGTTCCCATTCCGATGTTTTTTTTGGACAAAGAGGACTCTCCCCACCCCCAGCTGGGTAAATCCATCGCAGTGAAGTCCTCACCCAGCTGGTTTGTCTGGGGCTGCTGTTCCAGGGGAGATGGCGTTGTGTGTTCCCCTGAGGATTAACTGGTTTTACTGGTTCCTGTCCCATTGCTGGTTTGTGTTTTACAGAATCCATAAACAGACAAGAGGAGCAAGACCACATTTTTGGCTCAAATGTGGAAAGTTCTTTTATTTCACAGAAATTTTCTCTCCCACAATTCAGCTTTTGGCTTTTTCTCATTTTCTCCTTCCTGATTTTCAGAGGAGCAGTAACATCTCAAGACAAAGAACTCTGTGGCAATATTGCCACACAGAAAAGAGCATTTCCTTGTGATCTCCCCTGGGCAGCTGTTTTCCATCACTCCTTTCATACCACTTCAAAAGGAGGGTGGAAATTGGTTTCCTGCTCAGTCTTTCAACTGCTTGAAAGTTGTCTCAGCGTAACTGCCCCACTTGGGATGAAATTATCTTATTAATACAAAAGTTACACTTTTAAAAGCCTTCTTGGGGCTGGAGATGTGTTTTAAAATTTCAGTGCCCTGCACTTGGTGTGTTAAACTACCAGTTTGCAGCACTTAAATAATATAGATAACTTATAACATAGACAGGATCAGGATTTTTTCACTCCAGTATTATGAAAATGAGGCTTATCTTGGTTCTATTATTTTACAGCTCTCGATCTGCCTTCTGTCCAGCCCCCCTGGGCATTTTTTGGCCATATTCTTGACCTGGAGGTGGTTTGACAGCAGGTTTGAGGGATGTTTTCTGCACTGGATGTAACACAGGAGGTCTGTGGTTATGTCCTTCTCATACCTGATCACCCTGCACCTTAAAACCTTCCCTTAAAAACTAACCTAGATGTGACATGGTAAAAAAATTGGGCTGATCTGTAAGGACACACTCATGCTTTTTACATGGGAGGGAGTTCAGGAAAGGTTTTGATGTCAAAAAATTCTAAAAACCCCAAAACACGGACATGTTTCAGACCTATTCATTTCTGTTCTGATGCCCCAGGGTATCTGGAGTGTTTTATGTGCCCTCAGGCAGCTGGAGCAGTGAGGGGCAGCTCCTGGCTGCTGCTGCAACCCTTGCTGTGATGCTTCACCAGCAGTTCTGCTTGAAAACCCAGGAATGGGCATTTGGGACTTAGGGAAATAGAACTTAACACTGATTTCATTGAATTATTTTTATTGGATTTAATGTGCCTTTATTTATTGTCCCTTTTCATTCTTCTTGCCCAATTTCTGAGCTGAAATTCCTTGTCTGTGGTGCCTCGAGCTCCTCTTTGGTGACAGCAGCGTTTTCCTCCCTTGACTCCCTTCCTTGGGCTGCTCAGAGACCAGCAGAGCAAGGGGTAAATCAAGGACAAAGTAGGCAAATTTAACTCCACACATTTGCCATGGAGAGCTCAGACTGGGCAGGGAGGTTTGGGTTTAATTTGGTGGGTTTTTTTTCATAAAATCCCAGAATGGTTTGCATTGGAAGGGACCTTAAAGCCCATCTTGTTCCCCCCCTGCCAAGGCCAGGTTGGATGGGGCTTGGAGCAACCTGGGATAGTGGAAGGTGTCCCTGCCCATGGCAGGGGTTGGAACCAGATGAACTTTGAGGTCTCTTCCAACCCAAACCAGGCCACGATTCCATGATCAGTCGTGCCCTGCTCCCTGCTCGCTGAGGGCAGGTGCAGCAGTGCCTTTGTCTGTGCCCGGAGGAACCAGCTCTCCCGAGGGACTGGCTCCTGGACACAACCTGGGATATGAGGACCAACTGGTGGTGGAGCTGTGAGAGGAGTTTGGAGCCCAAAGGCAGAGCAGGTGGGTGTTCACCCAGGCAGCTCATGGGAGTCAGGAGCCACATCCAATAGATACAGAACATCCCTGAAGCCTCTGAGTGTGTCCCTGCACACTGGGCCTGAGGCACCAAGGATTGCAGGAAAACATGCCCTGCAGCTGCCTGTGCTGCTTCTTGTTCTTGGGCATTCCAAAATGCCACCAGGACGGGATTTTCCAGCAGGGAGTTTTGAAGGGAGCTTTGCTGCACCTCTCTTACTCACTCTCTCATTCCCAGGGCACATGGAGGGTGGAATACTGTGCCACAGACAGGGAAGCTGGGAAAGCTGCCAGGATCCTGCCCCTCTAAATCACATCAACTGTATGTTGGAGATGAATCAGGCGTCAAACGCTGGAGGGCTGATACAGCAATTATATTTTATGGGCCTCTCACTCTCTAATCCTGGATTTCTCTTCCAGCCAGAGGTGGATGGCAGTGCCCAGCCCAGGTGCTCCTTGAGGGGAGCAGCACTTTGGTTCTGCTCAGACAATTCTTTTCTTGCCTTCTCTGCCCAGAAAAATTTTTGGCAATTACAGATTCAGGGGTAGAGTTCAGCCTGTTTGGGCTTTTGCATTGTACAAGTGTGAAGTGGCCTGTCCAAGAATAAATAAATGCATTTAATAACAACAAAAAAACCCCCAAACTAAACAAGCAACCAAACTAAAAAAAAAAAAAAAACAACAGCCCATAATACAGAAACAGTAGGTCAGTGACCTGTGATGATTGTTTTGATCACTGAGCTGAAAGCTTGGCCTTTAAGGGTGATGTGAGCTGTTGTTTGTTTAATATGGAGCTTTGAAGATGGTGTGAGCTGTTGTTTGTTGAGCTGTTGTTTGTTTAATATCAAGCTTTAAGGACCCTGTGAGCTGTTTGTTTAATATTGAGCTTTAAGGACGTGTGAGCTGCTGTTTGTTTGACTTTGCAGATGGAGGCTCAGTGCTGCCTTCACTGGGACTGTGCCTTTGACATCCCAAAAGCTGCTTTAGCCAAGGAATTGTGGATTGTAGGGTGTTCATTCTGGGTATCCTGGATGAAATGCCAGGTGCAAAGCTGGATCAAGGTGGACCTCAGATGGCATCTGGGATGTGTTATAGGGGACCCTGCTTGCCCCTGAGTGGGTTTTGGGGCAGCTGACATGGGAGGGTCCGTTGGCTTCTCATTTTTCCAAGTGCAGCTATCCCAGCAATGCAGCCACATTTAATGGAGAGCAGTTAATACTTTGGTATTTGCTTTGCAGCTCTGGCTGATCTCCTCTCTCTGCCTCCCCTGAGTCTGTGGGTCATGCCAAAGGTGTATTAGTGCAGTTGTTGTCTCCATGTCTGTGTGTCCACATGGACTTTTCCTTGCACTTTAAATTCATCCTTTCCCCACAGCCTTCGACTGCTGGGCTGAAATTAGTGACACCTGTGGTGCTGGAGGATCTGCCCTCCCCAAATGTTCTTGGCTCTCCTGCATGAGCTGGTTGGCTCCTTTAGCCCCTCCAGTGGCTCATTCCTGTTTGTCAGTCACAATCACGGGTTTTTATGGATGTGGATTGAACCTGTTGTGCAGATATGAAAAGGGAAAACAAACTCATGTAAGTGGATGGAAACCCACTGGGTGGTTTGTTCAGGATTTGCACCTTGCTGTTCCTCTGCCTGGATGGGGATAGACAAGGAGGAAATGCCTTTCCATGCTTTGTCAAGGGTCAAAGAGACCCTGTTTGTCCGTCCAGGATCTCTGCAGTGCCTTTGGACTCACTGGCTCCTGGAGAGGCATCACTCCAGGACTTCTGGGACTGCTGCCTTATTTCCCATCAGCAAACATTCTGCCAGCACAGATTGTGAAAACTGGGAGGTGTTTGCTTAGGAGGAGGAGGGTAAAAGGTTTCTGGTGTATCAGCAGGATGCAGAGGAGGTGGGAAAGGTGACAGCACGTTGTCTGGCCTGGGAGCAGAGGCACTTTGCACAAAACAGAAGGAAGTAGCTGAAAAGAGGGGAAGGGTCATGGCCTGTCCACAGCTGTTGGTGAGGAGTGGGATGCTCTGGCTTCTCCTTGGATGCCCTCCCTGCTCTGGAAGGTCATGGCCATGTCTTCCCAACCATAAACACCTCTGCTCCAGGACCCGAGTTTAAAGGCTGCTGTTCAGAACTGCCTGATTCTGAGCTGGCTGCAGAGAGGAGCAAACAGCTCCTGTGGGTACTGAGCTGTGCTTCCCGGGAGCTCCGAGCCTTCAAGGATGCTCCTAAACCTGGCCCCTGCCTTTCTCTTGTTTTTCTGACTCAGTCCACTGAATTCTCACTGCTTTTCTCAGGAAATGGCTGAACAGCTGAGTGGCTGATCTCCTCTGGGGTTTTTGGTACATACACCATGTTTCTCCCTGGCTGGGTTTCTCCCCCCTCCTCGTGCTGAGCTCTCTCCATGGCCGTGTTCCCTCTCCTCGCTGTTTGGGCAAGTTAAAAATCCTTAATTATCATGAAATGCTTTCTGCAAGAGTAGATTGCTGTGCCATTAAAACCGGAACGGGCATGACTGGGGAGCAAATGAACATTTTTAAAGAAAGGGTCTGAACATGCAGCTCCTCGACCCAAAACAGTCCCTCGCGCAGCAAGGCCCCGGCTGACCCGGTGCAATTACCACAGTCTTGGCAGCTGGCAAGATCAGCAAATGGGGTTTATGTCAGAGCTTGTTACCTTAATTTGGTTAATTGTAGAGCAGAGTGCGATTGAACAGCCAGTTCAAACCAGGTTCCAGCTCTCCAGGGTGCCGGGCACGGGCAGGGAATTGCCTGGAGAGCGGCGGCGGCAGCGTGGGATGGGGGGGTGCGGGGAGCTGGAGGTGCCAGGGATGTGCTCTCTTACAGACCAAGGGCTTCCCTGAGGGAGCTGAGGCCGTGCTTGGCAGCCTCACCTGCAGATTTGTAACCCTTGATTTGATCCAAAGTCTGCAGTTAAAGCCTCCAAAAGCCTGGAGGCTGGAATTGCACGTCGAGGCTTGAAGGATGCTGAGTGTCTGGGAGGTTTTGTAGGCCATTTGTGGATGGTCCAGCACAGTCACTTGTCCCTCCTCCCTCCAGTACACCCTTGTCTAGTTGACAAGGTGGTGTCTGATCAAAGGTTGGACTCAATGATCTTGGAGGTCTTTTCCAACCTAAATGATTCTGTGATTCTTTGGCAGTGCCTGTTGCAGTAGGTTTTAAACTGCAAGAGAACAGGTTTAGATTGTATAAAAGGAAGAAGAACTCCTCATTCAATCCTAGTGTTACTAGAGGAAAGATTTGAAATGCACACAGTATAAATGTATAAAAGGAAGAATTTTCTTTTGATGAGGGTGATGAGACACTGGCACAGCTTGCCCAGACAAGTGGTGGATATCCCATCCCTGAAAACACTCAAGGTCAGGTTGGATGGGGCTTTGAGCCCCCTGATCTGATTGAAGATGTCGCTGCTCATTGCAGGGGTTGGACTCCATGGACTGCTGTTTGTTAAGCAGCCCGGGCTCCTCTCGTGCAACCAGGAGGTGATAAAGCATGAAAAACACAAAAGAGCATCCTGTGGACCCTGGAGGATAAAAGCCTGGCCCCTTGGAGCAGGAAGAATCACAGAATCATTTATATTGGAAAAGACCTCTAAGGCCATCGAGTCCAACCATCCCCCACCACTAACCCCTGTCCCCAAGTGCCACATTCATACAGCTTTTAAATCCCTGGATGGAGACCCCACCACTGCCCTGGGCAGCTGTGCCAGGGCTGGACAACCCTTTGGGTGAAGAATTTTTTCCTAATACCCAACCTAAAGCTGCTCTGGCACAACTCGAGATAGATCTCGACTCCTCTGGTTGTTCAGTCATGTCCTGACATGTTGCTGAATCCATTTTACCATGAGGGCACAGAAATGTGAAATTTAGTAACTCACTGTGAGTTTTTGGGGAGCTACAACTCTCCATGGGTGAGATGGGGAGAGGGCAGCAAAGTGTTGGCTCCTCAAGCGCTGAGGAGGATCAAAAAGCCCCTTCCTTCCTTCCTTGCTTCCTTCCTTGTCCCCTCTCCCGGCTGCCCCTGTGCTGACTTGCTCCTCCTTTGCCGGCAGCGACATTCCGATGCCTCAAAGGGATGGGTTGGGTGCAAGGAGAGGTGTGTGAGTAATTAGTTATGTCCCACCCATCCTTCCCTCCCTACATCACCCTCACCTACCCTCAGGGAATGAAATTACAGCCTTTGATTTCATTCCTCTGTTTTAGCACTGCTCCAGACGGTCCTGCTGCCTTTGATGGAGTCCTGGAATCCCAGATGGGTTTAGGTGGGGAGGGACCTTAAAGCTCATCTCATTCCACCCCTGCCATGGGCAAGGACACCTTCCACTAGCCCAGGTTGCTCCAAGCCCTGTCTAACAGTGGCCTTGGACACTTCAATGAACAGGGTGTGGGCTTGGACCCTCCCTTACCCAGAGGCTGAGGATGCCTGTGGTTGCCAAGTGGGTGGCACATTCTCAGTCCAGGAATGTGGTTTTGGGCAGGGACCACCAATGCTCCCCTCTG
>NW_016690234.1:582046-639041 GCF_001604755.1 Lepidothrix coronata | reverse complement strand
ATTGATCCTTTCCTGTGTCCTACAGGTGATGTGTCAAACCTGACTCCTGAGCACTCCTTCGAGGGCACAAAGGTCGATGTTGGGAACATCGTGTTGGCTTTGTACAGTGGCCTCTTTGCCTATGGAGGATGGTAAGATGCTCCCTCTCTCTCTTTTCTTTGGGAACTGAATCCCAACACCAATTTCAATACCAAACTGAAGCTCCTGGAGGGCTCCTTTGAGCACCTGCAATCACGAGGAGCTGCTCAGTCTACTGTGAAAACAGGCCAGTTGCAGCCTCCTTATCATGGAATCATGGAATGGTTTGGGTTGGAAAGACCTTAAAGATCGTCTTGTTCCATCCCCCTGCCATGGGCAGGGACACCTTCCACTATCCCAGCTTGCTCCAAGCCCTGTCCAGCCTGACCTTGAACACTTCCAGGGATGGGGCAGCCACAGCTTCTCTGGGCAACCTGTGCCAGGGCCTTATCACCTCATAAGGAACGATTTCTTCCCAATATCCCATCTAACCCTGCCCTCTGGCACTGGGAAGCAATTCCCCCTTGTCCTGTCACTCCGGGCCCTTGTCCAAAGTCCCTCTCCAGTTCTCTTGGAGCCCCTTTAGGCACTGGAAGAGGCTCTCAGCTCTCCCTGGCTTGCTCCTTGCAGGTTTGGTACTGTAGGTCTTGGAATTAGGCACCAGCCATCCCAAGTGTTCCCACAGCCATCTCTGTGCCCCTCCTGAAATCCCCGTGCAGATGAGCCCCGTGCAGGGCTTTATATGTTCCATGGACTAACCAGAATGAACCCTGTTCTTTTTAAATTCCAGGAATTACTTGAATTTTGTGACAGAAGAGATGATAAATCCCTACAGGTGGGTGTGTGTCCTGGGATGACATCCCTGGGAGAAGGACCTGTATTTTGGGGAAGCCTCTTCCTCGTGTGTGTAACAGGGGTTGCTGATCAACCTAGAAGCCAAGGTCTTTATCTGGGGAAATAGAAAACAAGATAAATTAATGGCCTTTTTCCTCCCTGGAATCAGGGAAGCAGAATAATAATCTCTGTAGGAGAAGGGCTGTTTATGCTGCTTTCCTGTCCCACTAATATCAGTGCTGCTGGAAAGCCCTGCTTCCTTGGCGTGACACCTCTGTGAGTTATGGGCAAGGGAGAAGCACTCAGGGCTTTATTAGTGCCTTGTATAAACTCCCAGCAGAGGGTTTGTGCTGCTGTCCATGCGTTTGTCCCGTGCTCTTCCCATCCTGTTGAGCAACAGCTGCTTCCTGCACTGCTCGTGCCTTTCGGGGTTACTCGGGGGCCTGGCGAGCTCAGGATGGGCCACAGCAAAGCAGGACAATGCTGAGAAATCCCTTTTGCTCATGGGATGGTCCCTGTGAGCCACTGGGATCTGAGTCTCGGGGTCACTTGTGCAAAGAGCCCGTTCCTGGCTGACCCTGGTAATGATTCGTTCGTGCTGGGAAGGATTTGATACTCCCTTTTCTTCAGAAACAGTTAGAAAAAGGGGGGTTGTATTTTGCAATTCTTTGCATGTCTGCTGAATGCAGTCATGGGATTTGACTCTCCTCCTGTGGCTTCGAGCTCCGCTGGACCAATTAGACGTGGCACCAAGCAGGGTTTTCTTTTTCAGTTTCCATTCGCAAATGAAGTTAAACTGTTTGGAAAGGCAAATTTGTACCAACACGGCCAGTTTACAGACCCACTCAGGCTGTGTCTGGACTCATTTTCCTTGAGTTTCCTCAGCCCATCCATCTGCACAGAGTTAGAGGCTAAAAACTGCCCGCTGGGTCCCTGAGCTTCCCATCTCCCACAGGAAACCCAGCAGCACAAGTGAATCTCTTTTGCCCAGGAGAGAATCCACTCAGTGCCACTGGGTATTTTTAATTAATTGCCATTGCAGTGATCTTGGACTCCTGCTCAGGCAGCCAGAGCCTCTCCATGGAAAAAGTCCCTCTTGCCATAATCCTTCACTCTCCATCAGGCTGTTCAGAGAATCGTGGAGTTGTTAAGGTTGGAAAAGACCTTTAAGATCACCAAGTCCAACTGTCAACGCAGCACCACTAAACCATGAACTCAAGTGCCACACCCACATGTTTCTTGAACACCTCCAGGGATTCCACCACTTCCCTGGGCAGCTCATTCCCATATGGGCATCTCCTCTGCCCTGGGAGCAGAGTGTGGCTGGGAAACCTGACATGCTGAGGAGCCAAAGAGCAGAAGGGCTCAAACAAACCTTAAGCGAGCACAGGAGGGCGGCGATCCCTGGGATCAGCAGCTCCCTCCTCTGAACTTCTCCATGACAGTGTATGTTTTTTCCTAGGAACCTGCCCCTGGCCATCATCATCTCCCTGCCCGTGGTCACTCTGGTTTATGTGCTGACCAACTTGGCCTATTTCACCACGCTGTCCACAAATGAGATGCTGACGTCCGAGGCCGTGGCCGTGGTAAGATGGGGCTGCTCCAACGGGACTGTTTTCCAGGGCAGGTTAAATCACACTTGCAATCTCTGCTCACATCTCCTGCTTTGTTCCAGGCTGGTCATGGCTGCTTACAAAAAACCTGATGTTTAACAGGAGATAAAGAGCAGCTGTGATGGGAGCTGGGGAGAACAGTGTGATACCAAGTGGGATTAATGGCAGACAGCGAGGGTGGGCAGCAGTTAGTGCTGCTCTTAGTTCCCAGATAGGGAAGGTGGCTGCTGGCCTTGTGACTTCTCATCAGTTACCAGAGCATAATATTCATGGGGAAAGGTCATTCAGTCATTACTGAACTAGATTGTTTTCTCTCTGTATCTTCCTTGTTTTAATTGAGAGAGATAAATAATACTTCTATTAATTAAAATGCCACGGCGGTCAGAAATCCTGGTTGCTTCAGGAAGGAGCAGACCTTGCAAACAGCATGACCAGGATTGTTCAAGGCTTCAAAGGGATTCTCCCAGCCCAGGATGAGCTGGTTTGGGCCACTCAGGTGACAGTGCTCCATCCTTTGAGTTGGCACCAAGCCCCTGCTCCAGCCCACAGTGATGTGGTGCCGAGGCTTTGGAGGTGCAGCCTGTGTTGCATTGAATAATAGAAGGTTTGAGCTGGAAGGAGCCTTAAAGATCATCCTGTTCCAACTCCCTGCTATGGGCAGGGACACCTTCCACTAAACCAGGTTGCTCCAAGTCCCATCTAACCTGGCCTTGGACACTTCCAGGGATGTTGCTGTAGTTGTGTCCATTGCTGCAGCCACGAGCCTTTGCAAGGCTGAAAATCAATATCACAGCAAAGGCTGGAAATCAGTATAAATTGGAGTAAAACCACAGTGGAGAAGCACAGGGTCAGTCTGTGACAAAAAACTGCAGCTCCAGGACACTCCATGTCCCCAGGGCTGTGTCCCAGGTCCTGATTCAGCACTTGGCAGCAGCTCCGTGTTTGAGGCTCCTCAGTTTCCGTTTGATCTTGAACTTCCCGATGGCTGTTCTGATAAATGGTGTGTCCTGACCCCAAGGGAAGGGCTGGCTGCTGCTTTAGTTTAGCAGTTCCACAATATGCTTTTGCAGGAAAGAGGAGCAGCAAATGGCAATATGGAAAACTCTGTAACAGCTTCAGCATTAAGCCGTGTCCTTTGCTCAGATTTCTGCAAAGATTAAGCCTTTGTAGGCAGCTGTGAGTTCTTTTGGACATTCTGGGTATGAAATGTCTCTTGTTGTCCCCCATTTAGGATTTTGGGAACTACCACCTTGGTGTCATGTCCTGGATCATCCCTGTCTTTGTTGGCCTGTCGTGCTTTGGGTCGGTCAATGGATCTCTCTTCACTTCTTCCCGGTAGGTTTGTTGCTCAATCCTGTGGGTTTTGTTTACAAGCTGTGCTTAGTTCCTCTTCTTTTGGAGTTGTCCCCCAGAGAGTGGCTGTGGGCAGACACAAAGTCTGAAGGGTCTGGAGGCCATGTGGGGAATGCAGGGGGAAAAAAAGTCAGCCTTTAAAACCATACCCAGATTAAAGGAAACCTTCCAGTGGTCTTAATCTTCTGTTCCTCAGGCAAAGTGCTGTTGAAGTCAACAAAACAGAAACAGACACAGGCTCCGCGATGATGGGAAAGTGGCTTTAATGAAAAGCAGAAAGTTGTGAAACTTCAGGGCCGAGAATCCCTCCAGGAAGGAGAGAAAGGACGGGTCAGGACAGGGACTGAGATGGTTCTGGCTCTGACACATCTCCTGGGTTGTCTTAGGAAAGTCACTTAATGGCTGTCTCTGGAATGGAGATAAATACATCTTTCCTGCATTCTTTGTCCATCTCCAGCCTCCCTTCTAAGTCAGGGATTGGCATTTCAGTCCTGCTGCCTCGGTCTGGGCTGAGCTCGGGCTGTCCCTGTTTTGTGCTGCAGACAAAGCCCAGCTGGGGCTGCAGGGGTGTAACTGCTCTGTGTCCCACTCCAGGCTGTTCTTCGTGGGATCCCGAGAGGGACACTTGCCTTCAATCCTGTCCATGATCCACCCCAGGCTCCTCACTCCTTTGCCATCCCTCGTGTTCACGGTAACACCCGGGGCTGGGCTGGGCAGGAAGGGGTGGGGGTGGGATCCCATCAGAGGGGTTGGAGGGGAGCTCCCACCTCCAGTCACAGCCATTCCTGCATCCACCTACAGGAGAATGACCCTTCTCATCATATCCTCATAGACCACTTCTGGTTTGAATTCTCCTCGTCTCTGGAAGTGTCCAAGGCCAGGCTGGATGGGGCTTGGAACAACCTGATCTAGTGGAAGGTGTCTTTGCCCATGGCAGGGGGGTGGAATGAGATGGGTTTTAAGGTCCTTTCAACCCAAAGCATTCCATGATTCTATGCAATCATTCCAGGCACCAATTGAAAATAGCTTAAAAAAGTAAAAACTAATGAACGTGATCCTTCTCCTGGCAGGCAGTTCTTCTAAAATCCCTGTGTTTAGTGTTGTATCATACATGGGTTTGCCTCCTTCCTTTGCTAATGGCTTTTTCCCTGGGTTCAGTGTGTCATGACCCTGCTGTACGCCTTCTCCAACGACATCTTCTCAGTCATCAACTTCTTCAGCTTCTTCAACTGGCTCTGTGTGGCTCTGGCCATCATTGGGATGATGTGGCTGCGTTACAAGAAGCCAGAGCTGGAGAGGCCCATCAAGGTGAGAATGGTGGGAAATGGGAGGTGGGTCCTCCCTGAGTCCCTTCTCAGCACCTGGGAAGGCTCAGCTGCTCCTCCTGGGTGGGAGAGGGACTGGGATTGCAGGAAGATGTGGGGTTTCAGCTAATGGAGATGTTCCTGCTGCTTAATGGGAGTTGGTGCAGAAGGACAAAGAGCTGCCGTGGCTGTGGGGACAACAGAGTGAAGGAGCTCAGGGTGTCAGGGACACGGGATGTTGTGGCGGGATAACACAGCGGGAAGCTCTCCGTGACTAACACACTCCCCAGGACAGATCCCAGGCTGTGGCTCTCAGTGAAACACTCTGTACCATCAGGAACTTCCCCTAAAATAGTTCTCTGCTAAAGCAGCCCCTGCACTGGGAGCTTTGTTCCCTGTGTCCTTGGCCAGCTTGGCAGCTCCGTGGCCCATCTGGGAGGAGGCCAAGATCGTGTCACCCCGGTGTGTCTGATGGCCTTCAGGGCATGTTTCCCACTCATCCCTCAGCACAATTGTGTCTCTGCCAGGCAACAACACTCAGAGAGAGACAAACTCCCAGGCCTGTGCTGGTGCCTTCCCAAAGTGACTCTTTGTGGGGTGTTTCCTTAGTGGGTGCCCTGCTCAGAATCCCCTGAGGAACAGCCCTGAGGATGCCATGGCCTGTGCTATGGCTGCTGCTGAAGCTGGGGCTGTTGGTACAGGTGCTTTGTATAAGGCATCATGGAAATATGAAACTGGGATCCAGAGAGGTGCTGAGACAGGCTCCTGGCTCCTGGCCATGGTGGAATGTGAACTCTGTCCCTCCCTGGGCTGTACAGCTGGATAAACTTCCCTGGAAAGCGTGCCTTGTTCCCCTGACACATCTCCTGACCTGTTCCTTGATCCCTGCTCAGGTGAACATCTGCCTGCCCATTTTCTTCATCCTGGCCTGCCTGTTCCTCATCGCTGTTTCCTTCTGGATGACGCCGAAGGAATGTGCCATCGGCTTCGCCATCATCTTCAGTGGGATCCCTTTTTACTTCTTTGGGGTCTGGTGGCAAAACAAGCCCAAGTGGGTTCTCCAAGGCATCTGTAAGTACCCGCAGTCAGGAGCAAGGGTGCAGTTCTTGCTCCAAAAAGAACAGTTTCCCAGTTACCTCCTACAGCTGGGAGCGCTGGCTCTCCTTCCTGTGGAGGAGGTTCCAAAGTCTTGGCTCTGATCCATTTTTTAATGATGACAGTTTTAACCTGATGATTATCATGTCTATCAAGCACCCAAAATGCACCCTGACTTTCAATAATTGCAAAGCTTGGGACAAATACCATGTGAAAAACAGGTTGTTATTACTCAGCAGTGTAATTCCCTGAGCACGTTGCTCCTCCTCCTGGAAAAGCCCAGAGCCAAGCCTTTGCTCAGCAGAGAATCCTTTTACAATGGTGTAGGAAGGGAAAAGGAGGAATTGAGCACAGTTGGCCTCTGTTTGACTGCTGAAAATTCACAATCAATCCCAATCCATGGTTTAGCCAGTGCTAACATTTCAGATCCAGGCACAGCTTTCCTTGGCATCACACTGTGGCAGCGGAGCAGAGGGAGGGGAAAGTCCCCTGGATGTGTTCTCTTAGGAGGTTTATTTTTAAGGTATCTGCTCTAAGGTTTTCCAACAGCTGACACTGCCCCACGGTGTGTTTAGGGATGGAGAGACTGTGCTTGGCACATGGAACCTCTGCCTGAACAACTGAATCCAGAAAGTCAATCCATGTTGTCCAAGTAACTGAACTCCACCAGCTGCCTCCCGGCTCTCCTACAACGGGCTGACCTAGAAAAGCAGACAAGGAGAAGTGCCCAGCCTTAGCTGGGTGTTTTATGAGGAAGAAAAAGGCTTTCAGAGCAGTGCTCAGCACTCCTTATTCTTTTTTTCCCTGTTTCTGTTTCCCTCTCCCACACTCACTTTTTATCCTGAGTATTAGGCTCAGTTCCTGGAAAAGCCATTTTTGCAGTGCCTGGGTGGCAAATTACCATATTCATTGTTTTTCTCCACCAGAGGCTTGTAAAGAAAATATAGAAAATATTCTGGGAACAGAGAATGATAATCCTGCAAATGTCCAGTTAGAAACATATGACCTTTAAACCCGTATTTATTGATATATTGCAGATAATTTGAGCACCTCCAACTGATTTGAGTCTGACCTGGTTGTATTTAGAGTTAGTTTTACCAGGCAGGAGTATGTTGTGATCTCCAAACACAGGAGCAGCAGGGAGCAGAGGAGTGTTTGGATATCGGCCACCAACACTAATGGGTGGAAAAATAAAGTTCCTTCAGTTTAACACCTTTTCCTGGGCAAACCTGCACCTGAAATGGTCCCTTTACTCCCACCTGCCCTGGGCCAGGCAGTGGCCTCTGCCCCGTGGGCAGGACAGGTGGGTTTAGGTGGGTTTGCCCTTCCAAGAGGCCATGGGCTCACATGGATTACAAAATTGGAAGTAAAAGCTTCACCTTGGATTTTCCATGCCCGTTCCTGACACAGTTTTGGCTGCTCACTCTTATGCCATCCAAAATGAGTTACCATATCACTGTGCAAGTAGAAATTGTTGTCCAGAGTCCCAGAGCCTTTCCTGGAGCATCCTTGCTGCAAGAGCAGAGCTCCCTCTGTTACATGTTGGAATTCTAGGAATGAGTGGGGAGTATCCTGTGGGTTATTTCAAGCCTTAAATTGGAAGGCAAATGGGTCAGACCTTCTCTCATGAGCCCAGACCAAGATTTATGTTGGGCCCCTGCGTGTGATCCCTGACCTTTCCTTTGCTTTCCTCCCCAGTCTCTGCGACAGTCCTGTGCCAGAAGCTGATGGAAGTGGTTCCTCAGGAATCCTAGGCAGGAAAAGCAGAGACATTCAGCTCGAGGAAACGCACAATTTTATTTTAGGACGACACAAGAATCTGCTCCCTCGCACCCAGATCCCAGGCCCTGAAGCCCCGTGGGAGCTGCTTCCTGCTGACACCACATCCCAGCTCTGCCTTGTCTCCTCCAGCCCCTCCAGCCCCACCTTCCCCTGGCACATGGGTGACCCTGCGATGAGTTCTTGGTATGGACACGAGCCAGGAGGAGGAATTCCAAAGGGCAATTCCAAAGGGGTCCTACCTGTCCCATCAGCATCTGTGTGTGTGGGACACCGAGGGCTGTACTTGGTTCTGGGTGGGCTCATCTGGTTTGGGGCTGGGATGCCCCAGATGAGGATGGATCTGCTCAGGAACCTGGCTTGGGTGTTCAGACGTGCCTGGGGCTGTCACAGATCCAGGGTGGGCCTGAGCCTGCCCCACCTGCCTTTCCTGGCCAAGGGGGGGTTGGGAAACAAAGGTGGGCTGGTGTTGGCTCACACACACACAAACTCACACCAAAACGTGCTGCTGGACACTCTGGGCTCTGTCCACTGGCAGTGGCTGAGGTGAGACAAGGCAGAGCAGAATTAGTGTCAGAGAAATTACATGGGGAGGCCTTGTCTGCCTGTCACCGTGTTCCTGACAGAGCACTCCCCTGCCAGCACCTGGATTTTAACTCCCAGATCTAATCCCCTGCTGTTGAGCCAGTTCTCCAGGACGCTCTTCACCAGAATGCCCATCCCATGGCCCTGTGAAGGAGCACTGGGGCAGGTGCAGGCCCGAGGGTAGAGTTCCTGCAGATAAACCCAGGGAACTGCAAAGAGCAGAAGGCCAAGTCCTTGGCTTGCTCATTCCATGCTTTTCTGTGGACAGGCTTTCATCCAGCATGGGATGAGCAATATTGTTCTCTCCACATGGCCCTGCTCATTGCCCTTGGTGTGATCTGTGTTTGCCTCTGAACCATCTACAAGGAGAAATAAAGGGTGGGGTGCCCTTGGCATGTTCCCTGGGGTCTGTCCGTGCGTTTCCTGGTGCTGTGCCCTCCGTCACACTCTGTCTCTTCTGGAATGTGCCACAGAGATGGGACCAACTGGGTCTGGGGTGTAGAAAGGGCAGGTGGCTGGAGCCTGGCTTTCACCTCGGGCTGCTGTAGATCATGGGTTGGGAGGGACCTTAAAGCTCATCTTGTTCCACCTCCTGCCATGGGCAGGGACACCTTCCACTAGATCAGGTTGCTCCAAGCCTGTCCAACCTGGCCTTGGACATTTCCAGGGATGAGGTAGCCACAGTTTCCCTGGACAGCCTGTGCCAGGGCCTTGGCACCCTTGGAGTAACGATGGTAGATGGTGTGTTTTGCTCTGAGGGGCCTGGCCTTGGGCCTGGCCCTCCTTTGTGCATCAGGTTTGGCTTGGTGAGATCCCTCCACCACCCTCCCATTCTGGGAGTGATCCTTGAGCACAAACCCTGATCTGCATGTGAAATCCTCTTTGGCTGTTGTGGGTGGTGCAATCCCATCCCCTGAGCACACCCAAAATCCCTCTAGTTCCCAATTAGTCCAACTGTCCTCTTAGGAACACGTTGCTTTATTTGGTCAAAAGCGTCGCCTTTTCAGCAAAGCTGCAGTTCTTGAACACTTTGCTCATTGTGCCTCTGCTCTCTGGTATCAGTTGAAATTCAGAAGCATCTTCTCCCCACATTGAGCTGCTTTGCTCTCTGTTGCAGATCTTTGTGCTCGTGCTTTGTGCAAGTGGCTTGTTGAACTACTTTTTCTCCTCAGTGTTTTTATAAGCTCGGCCGTTGGGAAGCCGGGATCCTCCGAGAGCTTTCTGCTGGATTCTCCTCGTAGCGTGCGGTTATTTTGGGTGGAGAGGCATTAAGGACACCATGGTACTCACTCACACTTTGTCCTTTGAAGCTCTTTAGCGCTGGGGGGTGTCAGGGCAGGTGCAGCTCCTGTCCAGGTGTGTGGCCATGCCCACGTGAGCTCTGTGCTATCGCTTTGCCAACCAGCTCTTGCTTCGAGTGCAGCAGGAATAGGTGAGACAATCAGCACATGGAGAACCTTGGCTGTCAAGTTGTTTATTCCATGGCAGCTCAGTGTGGAGATTCTCAAACCAGCTCAGGTGACAGTGTGGAGATCCCCAAACCAGCTCCCAGGACAGTGTGGAGATCCCCAAACCAGCTCAGGTGCTGCTTCACCTGCATGAGGTGCTGAGCTCTCCTGGAGCTGAGCTGAATTGTGGGGACTTGCAGCTGGTTTGTGTGGATCTCCAGGGCAGAACCCAAAGTCTTTGGCCAGTGCCTGGCTGTGCAGGGACCTACGTGCAATGAACTGGAGCACCTCAGATCCGGTGCCTGTGGAGGGGTGTTTGCATAAATAAGGTGGTAAATCGTAAAACCTGAACTTTTTGGCATCTCTTCCGGGTGAAGGCTGAGATGTTTTGGCAGGGTGGTGATGGGAAGTCACCGCTCCTGCTGGACCTGTTTCATGGAGAGAGGACCTCAGTCTGTCACCTCCCACTTGCTCTGCACGTTTTTATCTGTGGTGGTGTCAGGGCAGCTCCTGCAGGGCCTGGGTTCAATGTAGGGGCTCCTGGTGATGAACTTCCCAGCAGAGTTACTTGGGATGCAAAGCAAAGGGATTCAAACTCTCAGCCACCTCAACCCAATGTCAATTGGCACCAAGGTCCCATCCAAGAGCTCAGAAATGGGTCCAGACCTCCCAAAGGTGGGGGGTGCTTGGTTTGGACACATCTTTGAGCAGTGATGACCATCACTACACGATGTCCTCCTGGTGAATGTTTCACGCTGGTTTTAAAGAGGAAACATCACACTAAGAAATATTTTTTAATTAATTACCTGATTTTAATGATTTCCTTAACTTGCTTGCTTTGCTTTTTATGAATTTTCATTATTTTTCCCTTGCTGCTGAAGATCTTTGTCATGTACTAACCTACAGGCTCTGGCATTGATCCATATGTATCACCGTGGTCTTGCCAGCATCTCCTTGGCAATAGAGGTTTAGGGAAAACTGAACCAGGTACCAGCACAAAATGACAAAAAAATGTTGAATTTAGTCAGCCACGGGTCACATCTCAAAGTTTAAAATACCTGATTTCTTTCTTTCTGGATTCATTGACCCCCCATAGTTCCCCTCCACCAGAGCTTGGTGACGTGGCTGGAAGAGGTTGGGTTATTTTTTCCTGGAGGTTTGGGAGATAATGAGCGAGGGGGTAAAACTGAATTTCATTTGCTAAAGAAAACACAATAAAGTAGATTCTCCAGTGGGAGAAACTGCTTCCAACAGCATCTGCTGTCCAGAGTGACAGCTCGCCCCTTTGATCAGCAACAGCAGCATCTGCTGCCCTCGACTTGCCCTGGTCAGCTGGATTTTGGTATGGAAAGGGGAGAACTCCTCCTTGTGAAAGACCTCCTTGCTGCTTGTTTTCCTCAAACATGGAATGAGATGTGTCAGGGAGGGCGAGGGGAGCAACAGAGACTTCACAGAAAATTCCTTGTCATTCCCAGCAGTGGATGTGGGATTTTTGTGTTGTTTCTCTGTTGGCTTCTCTTTGGAGCCCGTGATCGGTCACAGCTGCGATGCACTGAGGGACATAAACCCTTCCCACAAGGGGCACTGCAACCACAGAGACCTGAACCAGGTTCCACATGAACCTATTTCATATGAGTGTCCTGCAGGTACAGCTGGAGCCATTGTGTCCATGGAATCAGGGAATCATTCAGGTTGGAAAGGACCTTTAAGATCATCGAGTCAGACTGCGGGGCCGTGGCTGCTCTGCAGTGATCCTGTGGTCCTTGGACCAACCCCCCCTTCAATTACTGCTCTTAACTTGTTTTTAAGGATTTAGCCTCCCAGGCAGGCAGTTGTTTGGAGTGTTCATGGAATAGCATCCTGCAGGGATTGCTAAACAGAGCAGGAGCTGATGGCCAGGCACTTCCGTGCCTGTTGGGTTCCTCTTTCTAAATGAGAAACCTTCTTCCGACCAGGAGGGGACCCAGCCCTGCTCAGCGCTGCAAAATGCTCCCAACCAAAAATCAGGGGGATTTATGTCATCCTGGGTGGATTATTTTATGATTTTTTTTTCCAGCTTCCTGCAGAATTTGCAGTGTTTTCCACCTCAGACACCATGTTCTGGTAAACACGCTTTTGTTTTCAGTGGCTCCCTCTGTGGCTCAGGAGTTCAAAGGGACTCTGGCACAGTTGAACAAACTTTAAAGACCCTTCAACTGGATTGAAACTCCTGAGAAGTGGCTTTGTTGTTCTCTGAGGCCTGTCCAGGGGGTGGCTCAGGCACTGGGCTCTTCTGAGGGTTCCTCGAGGAGAAGCAGTGTTGGAACAGAGCTTTTCCCTGTAGCTGTGACTTCCCAGCCATGGAGAGATGTTCAGAGTGGCAGAGTCCCAGTCTGGCTGTGGGGAATCCCAGGGAAGGTTTCCACTCAGTCTGGGAAGGTACCTGTGCCTTCAGCCGAGGCGACAGTGTCCTTGGGCTTTAATATAAAATAAAAATTAAAAAAAAAATTAATAAAGAAACTGCCAAATATTGTCATTACACAACACTCTGGCTGGTTGGGGTTGTTCCTGTGGGATGGCAGCTTTTCCATCCACCCGTTGTGCAACTCCATTTCTAATGAATTCAAGGGGAGGGAGGGTGATTGGGAAAGGGCTGGAATGAAGCTCCCTCCTGGAGCTTGGGAAAGGGCAGCCCAGATGGCTCCGGTTCCTCCGGGGCTGGTGCCGGGGCTGTGCCATGAGGTCTGTGCCACGACCCGGGCACAGCCCACACACTGAATGGTCGCCTTGTGCCGGCCCTGGAGCATCTCCGGCTGTGGGATGGGCCGGCACAGCCGGAGCCAGGGCTTGGCTGCCGACCAGGGAGATCCCTGCAGTGATGGGAATCTGCTTCCTCCTCTGTGCCAGGGCATCCTAGGAGACCTCAGCATTGAGGGATGCTCAGGGGGTTTCCTTTTCAGGTGACTTCTTAAGGAATTCCAGGATTATGCTGGTTTTGCCTGTTCTTGAGGAGTTTCTTCCCAGTTTTCACGCTCCGAACTGTAACTGGGAGCTGGGTGGGGCGGGTGTGTGATGCTGCTGGGCTTGGTGGCACCAGGAGCTCCCAGTTTGGTGCAGATGATACGAGATGTGGTGGTAGGAAACGTGGCTCAGGGTCGGCCATCCCCTAAGGATCCGATATCCAGAGGATTATTTCTTTGCTTTGCCCCCTCCCTGTTCCTCACGTGAGAAGGGGTGTTGCTTCCTCCAGCTGTTGAAGTGTTAATGAGAGAAATAAAAGTATTTTTTTAAACACTGAATTAATTTCTAAACTGCCTAAAAGAGACTTTATAGCTACACCTGAGTTATTCCCGTGGGGTGACGTCCAGCTCAGCCCAGGGGATCTCCCACATCCAGCGGGACGTGGGGCTGCAGCCCCTGCACTGGGATCGACGTCACACGGAGGGAAAAACATCCTTATTTGTTCAGGGGGCAGGGAGAGATCTGTGTCCCACCTAAACCCTTCCAAAGGGAGGATTCAAAGTGGCTCCCAGACCTCGCTCCGACCCACAGAACAAAGGGTGACATTCACTCCTGGTGAAGAATCTGACTTTTCAGAGATATTTTTCTTTGTACTTTTGTTGTTGTTTTTTTTTAAAACACACACACACAAAAGAGCTTAACACACACAAGAAAAAAAACTAGATCTGATTGACAATTTTGTTATATTTGGTTGCTTTAAAAAAACTATTTTACTAATTTAAATGTTGCTGTAGATGACAATTCTATTTATTTTAAGGGGTAAATATCTTTTAGTCTTAAAACTTCTCCAGTAAGCGCTGTTTATTCCCAATGTTTGTGTTCCTGGCAACACAGCTATCCCACTGGTCAGCCAGTAGTTCCTGAATCCAATGGCCTTGTAAAACAAGATGTCTCTTGCAATGTATTTTTTGTAGTATTTCTTGATTCTTTTATGTCTGTGGTTTAACAAATCTGTTGAATGTTTGGGTTGTTCTATGTTTTGGGTTGTTTTGTTTTTTTAACAAAGAAAGCTGAATTACAACTCTCCTGTTGCTGGTCTTTGCCTCTAAAACTTTTCTTTTACATAAGGTTGCCTTGTTTATCCCCCATCCATCAGCACCTGGGTGGGCTTTGGGCATGAGGTGGGAGCAGAGGATGGATGTCCCAGTTCCCAGGGCGTATCTCCATGGTTTTATGCTGGAGCTGCTGCTGTAGCAGAATTCATGTCCAGCAGCAGGCAAGTATCAAGTTTCATAAGAGGAAAGTGATCCTCTGCTGCAATCCCTCCTTCCCATGTCCCTCCACACTGAAGAGGAGAATATTCCAGTGGGAAAGGACCAGGGCAGGGATGCTCAGGCTCACAGAGGTGGGTGGCGGAAGAGCTGATTTTGGGTGTGCACATGGCAGAGCTCAGAGGTTTTCCTTCCTGAAGGAGAAGGCGGTGCCCAGGATGCTCTGTTGGCACACACACACCCCAAGGGGAAGAAATGGGCAGGGAATCCTAATGGAGCTTAGAAAGGCCATGGAAAAAAAACAGGAGTAAAGCAAGTGATGCCCAAATGGGCTGAGTAGATGTTACACACAAATTTCATACTGAATTTAGGTGCCACAGTCAACCAATGTCTTGAACAAGGAGAGAATTCATAAGAAAAAGGCAATTCTTGATTTACTCCCGAGTGTTGTGGCTGTTTTGGGAAGTAACACCGGAAGAGAGAATCTGCTCAAGCCCAACCACCTCATAAAACCAAACCCTGAGACCACAGTAGCATTTAACTAAATATTTATTTACAAAAGGAGGAAGGTGGAGATGAGGAAATGAGAATGGAGTTACAAGAACCCCGTGTGTGACAGGGCTCTCCCAGAGGCTCTCCCAGATGGGATTAGAGGCTCTTAGTGAAGGAATTAGAGTAATCTAAGAAAAACATCTCCACAAGCCAGCGTGGAATAGCCCGTGCCATCAGTGATTTAAAAGATATCATTCCAAAAGTGACAGTTGTGGCCAAAGAAGGAAAGCAGGGGAGAGAATAAACTCTGGCAAATTAAATATAAAACCTCAGTAAGACAAGTCAACAGGACACTCAGCAGTGGGACACGGACAGCACACGGAGGAGTAGGGCTGGGACACCCTGGGATGCCTGGCAGGGACATGGAGGGAAAAGCACTTTACCAGGCAGATAAGGCAGTAGAGATGAAATGAGTTATTCACATCCATGTTTGCTACAAGTTCCCATGCTGAAGCATTTCTTCCCAGGGAGCAAGCCCAAGGAATTGCTGCCAGAGAAAGCGTCGTGTTTGGGAGCGAAGCTCCAGCTGTAGGATCCTGAGGCCTTCCAGAGCACATCTGGGGCTTCCAGCAGGTGTGTGCAGCCACTGCCCAACACTGTGATGCCGTGGGGGTGGAAGGTGGAAAACACGGTGCTGGTACAGGTAGAGGGTCCAGAAGCAGCCAGAGGGCTTACAAGAGGTTGTAGTGGGGAATATAGTGAGCAGAGACATGGAGAGGAGCATCCTGGGGGAAACACAGCTTTCCTACAGGGAGGTCAGTCCTCAGCAGAACCACTGGGCTTCCAGTATCTCCATCCTTGAGTTTTCAGCAGGCTCAGGACTCACTGAGCCTCCCGTGGGGTTTGAAAAAGGGAATTATATCTGTAAAAATTGTTTGGGAGAGAGGGAACACATAAAAGTAGTTACTAATGGAGGGAGATGTCTGCAGAGCTTTGCCTGTGGATCTTCTCCAGGCCCAGGCCAGTCCAGCACACAGGATCTGGAAAAGGAGATGGGCAGGGTAGCAAAGGCTTGGGAATGGGTATTTTCAGGCTCATGAAACAAAAAGGGAGTGCAAATGAAAAAGAAAAATACCAGTAATGCTGCTCCATGTTCCTGCCTGAGCACTGGGCTGGTCCAGCCACCCCTCCAGGCCTGGGCTGTGGGTGGGAAGCGGGAGAGGCCTCAGACACCCAGACAAAGCCAGGAAGTGTGGTTTGCTCCCAGCCTCGTTAATCATGCGCTCGGTGTCAGGGGATGTTGCTGAGACCACTTTTATGTGAGCACTAAAGTTCAAAAAGCCCAGATAAAAGGGTTTGTTATTGACTGCAGGAGCCCTGGTGCAGCCTCAAGGAACACTTGAGTTCAGGGAAAACCTGGGCAGGGATCAGACCTCATGTTTCATATGAGCCTTCCCTGAAGGTCACTATTGTTGGCTGCTGGAGACGTGGTCCTTTGGCCCATGGCTGCCCCACAGCTGACCTTTCCTTGGTGCCACTGTGGCAGCTGTGCCTTCACAGAATCATAGAATCATGGAATGGTTTGGGTTGGAAGTGACCTTAAGCTCATCTAATTCCAACTAGACCAGGTTGCTCCAAGCCCTGTCCAATCTGGCCTTGAACACTTCCAGGGATGGGGCAGCCACAGCTTCTCTGGGCAAACTCATCCCAGAGAATGAACACTGATCCATCAATGGTGCCCAGGGTGGCAGAGGAATCCTCATGGTGGGATTTGCCCAGGAAGGACTTATGGCATGGGAGCCACATGTGACCCAGCGCTGTCCAGACACGTCCTCAGCTCCGGCCTTGTGGCTGCTGGGCTTTGTCCTGATGGCTGGAGGTGATGGGAGAGAGAAAACAGCCCTCTGGAAGACACACAGGCAGCAAGACTGACAGTCTTCCACCCTCAAACCCAAAACATGACATTTTTCCCCCCAAACCCGGGAGCAACTGTGTGGGAGGGGCACGGAGAGCAGGACGGGAGCTGCCACCAAGGGAGGGAGAGCCCTTGGAGCAGCAGGTGGAAATGGCTCTGAGAACTGGAGGCAACCCAGCAAAAAGCAATAAAACTGTTTGTTTGAAGATTTGTGTGGAAGATGAAAGGCACTCGATATGTTTGGGTTGGGAAGAAGCCACTAAGAGTGGGGTGTGACACGGGCCGGGAACAGCTTCAAGGGTGCACATCTGAATCAAAGCAAGGAGCTGACAAGGAATCGTGGATGGAACTAATAAAGGGATCCTCCGAGGCAGAGAAATTAATCCAGTGAAAACAAGATACAGGTATGAGGAAATTGGATTAAAGGGGAATTGATGTTGACAAACTTCCTTGCAGCAAAATGCACCCAACAACAAAATTGTTCCCTAAATATTGAGGCAATGGAAGTTTTGCCTGGAAGGGTTTTTTTTTTATCATGTTTTAAAGGAGTTGCTAATATTTCACCTATTGTACAAAAGCCATGAAATAAAGGTGTCCCTTCAGCATGTGCTGATTTTGCTGGAGACCTTTTTTAGGTATCAGAGCTCAGTGGCACAGGATTTATGGAAAAGTGGGTGTTGGAGATCTTTAACAAAAGAATGTCTCCAACTTGCTGATTCCAGACCTTGAAATATGACAGAATTTTTTTACAGATACCTATAAGCTTTTTTCCCCTTGCATAATTACTGAATATGCAGATTTCCTGCCTGTCTTGGACTGTCCTTGCCCAGACTGGGGATGGATGGCACAGGAGCTGGAGGTGTGGGTAGGCAAGACCTGGAAATATGTGGATTGTGCCTGGCTGTGCCTCAGTTTCCCCATCTGTGCACAGTCCTGCTCATCTGCCAAGAACAGATTAAAGCTCTGTCTCAATCAGGTGGGGCAATAAGTGCTGGAAATTCCCCTGTTTTTCATCCAAGCTGCACAACGCGAAAGATAAATCCACACTTGGATCCCTACATCGAACGAGAGACCAGGGAAGCAAGAACTGACAATTCCTCTTGCCTGAGCCTCTTTCCTAATTTAACTGATGTGTCCTTCTGGGGCCACCATGCAGAACACCTCGTGTTCACATGGAGAGCTCTGCCAACACCCTGTCCCCAAAAATCAGCTTCCAGTCAAAGTTTGCTGGAGCACAAAATGTACCTGTTGCCTTAGTCCTGTTCAACCCATGCCTTGGAGTGCCTGTCCCTGGATTCAGTGAGCTGGAAGTGCTTCCAGCACAGTCCAATTACCCACGTGTGCCCGTGGAGAAGTGTCGGCCAGAAAAGAGCCGGAATGGGAAGGAGCTGGCAAGGCACTGAGTGAGGGACAGTGCCTGAGACAACGGAAGCAGAGAGGATGACACATTTTGGAAGAAAAATAATGCTTTTTTTGTATTAAGAGATCTTTTCAACACCTCCTTTTGGAAGTGATTCCCTGTTTCCCTTTGCAGCCAGGACAGTAAGCACCGGAATGGTCCAGCTCGGAGATCCTACCCTGCTCTCCCAGTTTTTCTGCATGAGTTGGCATCACTTGTCACTGTGTCCTTCAGAGCTAGAGCACCTTGCCAGCAGTGGCAGGGACGTGCACAGGTTACAAGTCACCTTTGGGATGCTTTTGGAGCAGACCAGTAGGAACTCTTTATATCACAGAATCATGGAATGGTTTGGGTTGGAAAGGACCTTAAAGCTCATCCAGTTTCAGTGGATGGCATGGGCAGGGACACCTTCCATTCCCTGTGCTCTGTCTCTGAGTCGTCCCAGGTGCTTTGAGCATCACCACAAACCTCTCCAGACTTCTGGAAGTGAGGTATTGCCTGTAACAGCTTCAGGTTACAAACCTTGTAGCCTCCAGAACAGACAACAGAATTATCACAAAAACGAGCTATAAAAATCCCAGGCACAGAGCCTTGTGCACCTCAAGCCATGAGCAAATCCTTGGCATGTTGCAATATTCCTGTCCAAACCCTGACTGCATGGTGGGAACACGAGTGTGTGCTCCACCTTGGACCAGTTTTCTGGCTGCTTTGGTCAACGTCTCCAGGAGCCTGGCTCTGGATTTCGGTGAGGTCATTTCTGCTCCAACTTGCCCGGGAAAAGCAGAGGCTCCCCCCTCTCCACATGCAGCTCCTTGACTTGTGTAACCACAGAGTGCTGCGAGGGCTGAATGCTCGTCCCTTTGGCTTCACAGGGCTCATAAATCAGGTCTGGGCACCTCAGGAATTCGGGAGGTTTGTGGTGTAACAAGGTGCACAAAGCGCCAGTGCATGTTGGATCCAGGAGCACAAAAGCCACCGGCTCAGTTAAAAGACAAATAAAATGTCTGGAGGGGATGTGCTCCCTGTGCCAGGAGGAGGGCGGGGGGTGAAGCTCCTGCTCAGCCCATGGGGGATAAAGCCCTGCAAGGTGGGATGAAGAATATGCAAAACACACCTGGGGCCTGTGAGGGCTTGAAACGAGGTTGTGCTGGGCCTGGTTTCCAGCAGCCAAAAGTCAGCAGAGCAAACTGCACGTGGCTGATAAAACCACCATCCATGGAATCTTTCTGCATCAGGCCTTGGGAAAACCAGGCTGAACTTTCTGGGGTTGTACCAGCAGCAGTTGGGGAGGGGTTCTGTAGGCACAGGAGATCTGGGCAGCCAAGGACATGGGCAGAGCTTGGCTTGGAGATGTTCTGCATGGACTGAAGAGGATGCCCAGACTTGGCAGAACATCCTGCCCAGCCCCTCTGCCAGGCACTGGCAGCCCTGGAAGCTGCCTGCAAATCTCTGGGATGTGGAACTGCTGGGAGGGGGCTGGATCAAGGAAAAATCCACTATATGCCACAAGGAATGTGCTTTGGTGACCACAAGATGCCCAACATCCTGGGCATTACCACCTTTTCATCATGTTTGAAGACAAGTGATCTTTAAAAGGTATTCCAGCTGCCCTGATGAAGCGCAGGAATTGCAGGGCTGGGAATGCTGGGAAGGCTGAGCCCCCTGCTGTGAGCTGCAGTCTCCTCACCCCGTCTGTCTGTCCACAGCCTTCCTTCTGCCAAGTGGGATTGAACCACGTGCCAACATTGTGTTTGCATTAGGGGAAAAAAGAATAATCCAGATTGACAAAGTTGCTTGAAATAGGCTTTTCAAAGAGGCACTGGCTTCCCACAATGTAAAGAGTTTAAGCTCTCACATGATGGATTGCACAGGTTGTGCAATTCCTGCAGGAATCAGCACTGGCTCTGCACAGTCCCAGGGAGAGCAGGATCCTGGGAAAGCAGCCCCATGGAAAGGTCTGGGCTGCAGAGCTGCTAACTGGGAAGTCCTTCTGCAGGTACAGAAAATAATGGCTTTAAAAATCAAAATCCCAGTTCCTAGACTAAAGTCATTTAAAGCCACAATAATCCCAGTGTAGACCAGACCCTCTGAATAACCCAAAATTACTATTGCTGGTCACATGTTTCCTTTAGAATATTTGGGGATGGAAAAATCCTTTCATCACGTATGTTTGTTTTCTTCATATACCTCTAATATTTTCTAGAAAAAAATAGAAGCCTGGCATTACCTAGTTAGAAATCATGCAAGCCTCTCTCTCTTTATTTTCCACATTTAATTAAAATCAATAAATTAAAATATAAAGTATTTAAGCAAAATTAGTCTGTCTTTTTTTCTAGTGCCCCACAGAATTTCTGAGCAGGTGCTATCACTGCAGAGCAAAGGTTAAACAGGCTGTGTCTGTCTTATTCATTCAACTAAATTTGAGAGGACCACCTGCACCCAAGTCAAACAAGATAAACCCCCAAATCCTGCAAAATATTCTCTCTGGGATTTGCTTTTCGCTGTGTGGGCCAAACACCGGCTGGATTTCTTCCCTGCCCTCCACACAGAAAAATAAGCCTGAAAAAGCACTTTTATACCCTCTTAATTCTGGCCGTGGCTTGCAGCATCCTCAGGGACTGATGCAAGATCCTGCCAAGGGCTGTTGCATCAGAAGAAAATAGCAGGAACCAGTTGGCTCTGCCCTGTTTTCCCCCCAAAACTGCAGACTCTGCTTCCTTCCTCACAGGAGGCTCTTTTTTGGAGGAAAGGGACTTAAACTCAACCCAGCAGCCACGAGGCTCCTCCAGGCAGAGCTGTCCTGGTGTCTCAGGGCAGGGAAGTTCTGCTGCAGAACAAGATTCCTTCAGAAACACAATTTGTGGCAACTATTGAATTTAAGCACCTGCCTGTTGTGGCCTGTTCTCCACTGGGAAAAAGGCTCCAGCCCGGAGCCTCTGGATGCTCTGTTGATTCATGCAGGGGATTAGGCAGGGAAGGCTGCTTTCACTTGATTTTCCTTGTCCTTATTAAATGAATTCCAGCCTTTCTGTGGAGCTGCACACCCTGCTTTGTGTGGAACAGCCTCCCAGGCGCCAGTCCTGATCCTTCGAGCATCGACCTGCTCCATCCTCACTCCCAAAATCCTGCCAGGATGGGGAGCTGGAACTGCAAACCCACAGATGTGGGGGAAACTCCTCTCCCACCCATGTCTGAGAACACAGCACGGAGCTGGAAGGTCAAAATTAATCCCGAGGGTGGTTGACTCCAGTAATTGTGACAGAAACAGGGATTGGGAAGAGATAGGGAACTGGAGACAAAGAGGAAAATTGACCTGGAATGAGAAAGGGATCTTAATCCTGCTTAAATCAGAGAGTATCAGGAGGACATTCCACGCCAGGTACATAGTTTGGTGGTGGGGAAGGAGGAGAAGCTGGAAATCCTTCCCTGTACACATCACCCCAAAGGGCTGGCAGAAGGGATTGGGCCACAACCTTTGGATTGTGGTGCCTTGGGAAGTGGAGGGCTCTGGATACAGCTGCTCAAAGGCCAGCCCAGACTCCCTGCACCCTTTGGGCGACATTCCCCATGTTCTCAAGCTGATGGAGTTACCCCTGGAGCTCTAGGATTTGCTGAGGCACAGGCAGTGCATTGACTCACTGCCCCTCCTCAATTAACAACCACCAGCTCCTTCCAACCCCGCCGGACTCCAGGTGCAGGGATAAAGGTGAGGGATTTGGGAGGAATGAGGAACCCCAGCACCAGCCCATGCCTGCCTCCAACTGAGCCCTTCTCCAGGCAAGTCTGTGCCTGGGGAGAGCTGCAGCCTCTCCTCGAGGCAGCTCTGCAGCTCAGAGCATCACCAGCTTGATGTGTTTGTCTGATATGCTCCAGTTCCACTGACAAAATCTGTCCCACAGCCCTGTGACCTTTCTGGCAGGATGTGGCCGTTCTCTGATGGATGTCCCATGACAGTGGTGTGGCACAGAAGGACTCTGTGCCCTGTGTGGGCTGTGCAGTTTCTTTCTTTGAAATATCCAAACTCTTTTTCATGGACTGGCATCCCCCAGTGCCACAAGTGAGCAGGAGGAGCCAGTCCATGAAAGCAGAAGGGAATGGGCAGCTGGCATTGCACAAACACATTCCCTGTGTTCTCTTCCAGGTGCCTGTACTGGTCTCTTCCTTTGCATCTGGAGAGCAGGGAAGGGCGATTGTATTAAATCCAGGAGCTGGACTTTGATGATCCCTGTGGGTCTCTTCAACTTGGGATATTCTGTGATTCTGTGATTCTAAATCACAGCATGGGATAACCCACTGCTCCCACTGGCTGGTGTGGAGACAGCCTGGAAAAGAGGAGCAGTACCCCATGGACATCCTGCAGCCCCAGGAACTCAGCCACCATCCTGCTCCCTCCTGGGTTGCTTCTCCCCTTGCCCTGCAATGTGACAGTTTATCCCATGGGAAGCGGTGGAGCTGTCCCGAGTGCCAAGAGCCACCATGGAAACCCCATTTACACTCCCAAGTGATGCCAGCCAGCCCTGCACAGCAGGTAGCAGAGTAAATATTGGTGTTCAAACGGGACCTAATTCCCATCTGGTTGCTCAGTGGGATGGATCACGTGTGGTGTATCAGGGTGTTAACAGGGTTACAATGAAACTTGTGCTTTCCACTGAGGCAGAGCAGAAAAACCCCTGTTGTGACACCTCGCTGACATCTGGGGTTTGCCTTCATGGGTGGCTCTTTCTTTCCTAGTAACAGAAATGACATCACAGGGCAGGAAACCAAGGTGGTTATTTTCAGACAGAGCAGTTCATGTCACAGATGTTTTACAGATGTTATTTTCACTGGGATTGAGGGTTAATATCACACCTTTTCTTTAAAAAATGAGTCAGTGATAGACAGATATGGGACAATGATCTCTTACATCACATCCGTAAAACACTCTGAAACATGTTCAGAAGTGGATGTGATGTGTTTTAAAAACAAAATTACACTAATTGCTGGACCATGAATCCATTCAAACAGTCATGCAGGAGACAGTATTGTGAGGACACACAATGTCCTGCTGGAAGGAAAATTTTTATTCACATTTCATGGTCCCTAAATTGCCAGCCATCCCTAGAGGGTCTGCTGAGACCATGGAACAGGCATCTCCCATGTCTCCTGCTCCAAGCATGGTTTCTCATGCCCATCATAACCAACACAATCACATCAGGACACAAATACCACTACACAAACCTTTTTGAACATTCCTGCTCGAGAGGGTGGTTAACACACCCACCTGCACCTTTTTAAGCCCTTGAGAATGAACAAATATTTTCTTTCCTTCTGCAAAACCACAAGGAATCTTGCCAGGGTCATCGTTTCCTGAAGGTAAATGTTTAGCAAGATAAGGGATGGATGGAGATATCTTTACTGAGGGGCTCAGGAAACCAGCCTGAACCGGAGCAGGACACACCAAATCCTCCCCAGTGCCTTGCTCAGACTGGTAAAGCCTTGTCAAATGCCTTGACAGCAGCAGGGAGGGCAGTAAGTCGATAATCTGATCCCAAAGGGTGTCACAGCACTACCAGGAAAAGCAATGCCAGTCAGCTGTGGAAAAACCTACTCACCCAATCAGGCCAGTGGGTTTGGGGAAGATAAACAGAATTAATTTCATCAATGTCACTGTTATCGGGGCTGAGG
Organism: Lepidothrix coronata; assembly: GCF_001604755.1. NCBI lineage: Eukaryota > Metazoa > Chordata > Aves > Passeriformes > Pipridae > Lepidothrix > Lepidothrix coronata. The sequence continues at coordinate 615,331 of NW_016690234.1, read as the reverse complement.
TAGGCAAAAATCAAACACTAAGGGTCAGTCCTTGTCCTTTAACTCCTCAGCTGTAAAAGTTGGGCACGGCAGGACAGGGAGAAATGATCCATATGCACTCTTTCCCCAAGGCAGGTCGACTCGCTCCAATCACCGCTACTGGACACTGGGGGCTTAGACACGGCTTTGGAAATTCCACAGCCACCCCAGTCAGTCTCTTCTCATGAATCACCCTCCTGGAAGTCAGTAAGTTTGCTCTAATGGTTAAATTAAACCTTTTCCTGCTGATACATAAGGCAGCCTCCTCACACCCTCTCTGCCATGAGATCCTTCCCACCCTGAACACCAGCCAGCTGAGCCCAGGTTGATGTGCTCCCTTAGGAACTGACCCAGGGAAGTTGATGCTGGAGAACACTTGAATGAGGGCATTGTATCCCTGACTGCAACAAAAGCCAGCGGGACACCAAACCCTGCTCTGCCACAGAGCTCTCACTGGTGATACCATCTGCCCCAGCACTTCCTTCCCCATTACAGTGAAACACTCCCCTGAAATGTTCTGAGGTCCTCTGAGGGTTTGTGCTGGGAACGGAGTGTTGGCTGCGTGTTCACAGAGAACTGATATTTTTAAGTGAATTCTTATCTGCTTTCTGAGGGCAAACAGGACTGGTAACTATGGCCAGTCCTTTTTCAGCACCCACCACACTCTCTGCTCTGGAGATGCTGTATCCCAATAAAAGCGTGGGCTGTGCAGGCACCTCATGGTACAATAAGTCTCCCTGGGTGAAATGAATGTGCTTGGACCTGCTCTCCAGCAAAAACCATGGGATTAACGGCGAGTCTCCACTGGAACTGCTTACTCAGTCACCTAACTCCTGAGGATTGAAGAAGAGGGAGGCACTACCTGAAGCAGTGAATGGTGGAGAAACTGAAACACAGAGGACTTCTCCACCTGAACAATGTCTCGTTCCAGTTTCCTCCTCGCCTCCTGGAGCCTGGGAACCTGTATCCCACTCTCCAGAGCTCTGTTCCTGCGCAGCTGATGCAATTCCTCAGCAGTTGTTGCAGCATGGAGAGAGCCCTTGGCTGCACTGGAGCTGACACCTGGTGGGACTCCACAGCCACTACAACCTTACTCCATCCCAGGCCGGGTTGCATCAGACTCATAGTTTGAATAATGAGAAGGAAAAACGCTCGTGTACATAAGGGCAGGGGTTTTTAAGGTATTTTTGGCTGCTTTGCTCTATGAGCAATATGACCTTTATTTTCTGGAACTTCCTTCTCATTTCTCAGTCCAGACTTTCCAAGGTTTCCTTTTACTCACTTCGTTTCTATCAGGTTCACTCAATTATTTGTACTTCTCTTAAGAAATGACAAAGTGGGGTTAAAAATACCCGGGGTGCTGTGAATGGGGCTGAGCCCCAAATTGTACCCCTGGACCCACAAAACCCTGACTCCAGGGTGAGGAGAGCCAGGGACCTGTGCAATGACATTGGCATTTAAACTACTTTTAAGTCACCTTGGCAGAAAAATGAGTGAAAAAATATCAAAACTTGTTCATAAATAAGTTGGGAATTGAGCAAAACAAGCCTGGTGACATGTAAGGAAAAGCAGTTTGAGCTGGTATCATCCAGACTCCATCCCTGATATTGTGGATCCTGCTTGCACAGGGAAGATAAGCCATCACTAAAGAAGCTTATGTAGCCTAATTAATGGTTCGCCAGCCTAATTAATGAAGATCCAGGACAGACATAAAGCCAGTCTAAGATTTCTGCTTTCTCATCACTGTTCTGGGAACTGGATACGACTGGAGCAGATTGATGAGGGCCAGTGTCCCTAAAGGTGTGACAAGAGCTGGACAGAGCTTTTCTGGGCAGTTGCTGGAGCATTTAATCAGCAGCAGCTTTGCTGTTGGGCTGGAAAATCCTGTCATGGCTCAGTGACACCACAGACACCCGACACACTTGAAATATTCCCATTAGAGCTGGTCTGATGAAACAGTGGAAGCAAAGCCCAGTCCCTGTAGCGACCCCTGATTGATAAAGGACAAGCAAAGGAAGGCAGTGACACGTGCAGGCGAATTTGGCTGCTCTATGAGGAAGTTTGACTGGAATAGCATGAAAACAATCCCTACCCCAGGAGCCCTTGTCCTCCTGTGCTCACTCACAGACATGAGCACACACATGTGCTGGTATTGAGTTACCAAAACCTCTCTCTGAGGAGAATTTCTGGATTCAGGTGCTTTTGAGGGTGGTGGTAGATTGGAAAGCCACGTTCAGCAAACAGTGGGAGCAGATCTCTCCCACGTGGCAGCTGTTCATGGGGAACAGCTGACAGAATTCAGTGATTTTGTGCTGCTCTGGAAGAGAAGGTGAATGCTGCATGCGGGATCCCTTGGCAGCACAGTCAGCATTCCCTCAGCACCCTCAGAGGCAGGTTCAGCTGTTTTACACAAATCAGACACTACAGAGTTCTCCCAGTTAAAACCAGAGCTCAGGGAGGGGGGAGACACAAACTCCTTTGCTCTGGCTTTGTGGTGGAGACTTTCTTATTTATTTGCTCCGGTTTTCTTTTCAAAAGCACAGAAACCCCAACAAAATCCCACTGGAATGGCAAAAGTAAGGGCTTTCACAGATCCACGGGGAATTTTTGGCCGCAAGTACGGCGATTTGCTGACTGATTTAGATGGATGTCCCTCTGGACGTGGATCTGAATACAGCCATGCTTTGTACTTCCCTCCAGGGAAACCTCTGCCTTCCTCGGCTTCCTCTGTTTCCAAGATATTAAAGCACCAATTTCCAAACAGAAAATCCAGGAAGCCAATTGAATGACCGTGAGATGTTATCAGCTTCTGGTTATAAATGAGCCTTGAATGGAGCTGCCTTGCAGCAGCCGCCTGCCTGCTCCCAATCCACTTCCAGGTGCTCCAGCAATAAGCAGGGGCTGAGGGGCCTCTGCTGGACTGGGATAAAAAAATAGAATTCCCAGCTTTTTCAAAGTCAGCCTTGGTTACGGGCATGCCTTTGACCCTCGGTTGTATTTGCCTTCAGACGAATTACTCTGGCTGTCACCAGAGCCTGGAGGGCCTATTTTGGGTGCCTATTTTACATGTGCAGAGGAGGAAAATTGCAACCTGAGCCTGGAGGAGATCGAGGGACCTGTATTTTGACTCATTATGGGAAGCTTTCCAGCATGAAAGCTGCTCCCAGGTAACAAGTGACGGGATGAGAGGAAATGGCCTCAAGTTGCACCAGGATAAGTTTAGATAAGTTATTTTTTCATGGAAAGGGTGTAAAGCAGACTGCCAGGGTAGTGGTGGAGTCACCATCCCTGGAAGTGTTGTGGATGTGACACTTGGGGACATGGTTAGTGGTGATTATGGTGGTGGTGCTGATGGTTGGACTTGATGATCTTAAAGGCCTTTCCCAACCTTAATCACTCCATGATTCTCTGAGTTATTCACCACACAGCAGTTAAATACAATATTTTATTCCTGGGCATCCTGACATGTCCCAGGGCACACACAGCACTCTGAGTCCCGGGTCTGCTGATCTACACACACTGGTGTTCCCAGGTGTTACACTGGCATGATTTTTTGTTCCCTTGTGTAGTGCTCTACTCTCGCTCCACAGGTCTCCACCAAAATCCAAAATCCCACCAGCGTGGTTTGACTCCTCATCCCTGGAAGTGTCCAAGGCCAGGTTGGCCTGGGCTTGGAGCAACCTGGTCAAGTGGAAGGTGTCCCTGCCCATCGCAGGGGGTTGGAATGAGATGAGCTTTAAGTTCCCTTCCAATCCAAACCATTCCATGATTCTATGATTCCCCATGAGCAGCCCCACAGATCTCTCTGTTTGCAGGGTTTATCTTCATCCTCATCTTTCTATACAGATGGAGTTGAAATCCTCCCAACACCAGCAATTCCAACCATTGCAATGCATGTTTGGTTGATTTAGTTACTGTGCTGTCAGCATGTCCTCCCGCCTAATCTGTGGCATTAATTCCTTCCTTGCTACTGGCTTCAGAAAGCATTAACAAGGGAAAAATAAATCAAGTGTTAGAGCACAAAGAAGACTTGTGGGAAAAAGCTTTTGAGCCTTTTCTGAGGCTTTCATGCCTGTTATTCTTTACTTTGCTGATACAGCTGGATTTACCATCCTGTTGAACGAGCATATTGCAGACTATAAAAAAATAACAAAGTAAAACCACGTGCTCTTTGTATAGGTCAGAGCTGGAGAGGGGGCTGCCAGATACAACATCCCAGGACAACTTCAGAGCAGCAGAATGAAATGTGCAGACACAGGCAAAGTCCAGCTTATGCCACGTTCCTCCAAACAAAGCGGGAACAAAACCTGGGACAGAACAGAAGTGAGAGCGGGGACAACTGTGCGTGGGAACGTGTGTGTGGGCCCAAACTCGGAGCCACATCTGTCTGCCAGCTGTGTGCAGATGTTTGAGTGAGTGTGGGACTCCATCCATGCACAGTGTGTGGGAATGTGGAGTGGCCTTTCCCTGTGAAAAGCCTGTGGAAAGAGCTCGCCCGAGTCAGTTTTGGAGTCTTAAATTCGTGTTTTAGGGCATATTGGTGCTCTCACGTCTTTAGTGTCATCCATACACTCACTGTGTCCATCAGACTCTGCTGAGTAAGTCTCATCTCTTAAGGCACCATCATGCACACAGAGATTTCTCAGCATATATTTATATATTTATCCCTGAGAAGTTCATGCTCTGTTTCATGCTTATATCATGCTTTGCATTTTCAAAGTGCAGTGCAAAGCTTTTGTTGCCCTTCCATCCTTTTTTTTCACATCAACCGTGAGAAAACAGGCCATGGAGTCCAAGGGATCAGAGAACTCACACCAAGACTGTTCTGCCCCACGCAGTTCCCCACATGGTGACCCCAAACATCAGAAACTGCAACTAGAAATAAGGAAAATAAAGGTTGGAGAACACAATTTGAGCTCAGAGGACCTCTGAACATCCAGTTATTGAAAAAACATGAATGATGAAGCACCAAAAAGGGGGTAACTGGAGCACAGTGTGCAGGAGGACTTTTTGCTCCCTCAGTAAAAGCCTGGTGAAAGCTTTGAGGGTTAATTTCATAAAGATGCAACTTTTTCATTTCAAAGTCCCTCTAAAATAAGTTGGAAGATCTGGCCCAGAGGAATGAGTGACCTGTAGACATGAGGAGGGGACGTGTTTTCACACACTGGTGTCTTTTTGAGGTCGAAGACCAAGAAGCAGCAGGGAGACTTCCCTGCATGTCTTTCCAGGGAACTCAGCAGAGCTCCCACATCTTACATTGGCTGAGAAACTGCCCCGTTCACTTGACCCGGTCTCTCCGTAGTTTCTGTTCCCTTCCTGTGCATAAATATTGACACGGTGCGGCTTCAGTAGTAACCGTGATGTTTCCTGAACAAACAGAAAAACAAAGCGCTGGTCAGGACGTTTGTTGTCTGCAACCTCAAAAATAACTTTCCCAGCTCTTCCCTTTGTGCTTCAGGGCTGTGTTTCCAAGGTCTGAGGTTCAAGTGTGGGTGGATGTTCAAAGCAAAGGATCCATCCTGCAATTCCATGGCACATACTGGATGTTTGGGATAATTTGGTTGGTGTTGAGCTGTACCTTCGTGGATATCCTCACTGGTTTGGGGCTAGGCGGTGGGTTGGAGTGATGAAAACCACCCTGCTTCCAGGTAATGTAGGGTTTTGTGGGAATTCAGGGAAAAATATAATGATTTTAGTCCTTCCGCTCCACGAGAAACAATCAGAGAGGCAATTTTGATGCGCAGTGGGATGAAACTCACAGCTAAAACATGTCTTTCAACTCCTACTTACAGCGCACATGCTGGTTAGGTGCTCAAAGGAGGCATTTTCCCACAAATTTTTCCCTGGGCTCAGCATCTGCATGAAACTCCATGACTCCATGTAAAAAAACCCAAATCATTATTCCTTCCCGGCCATCAAGGGAAAAAGCAGCTGCCTGGCATCACCTTGCAGTGCTTGCCACTTCCTTTGGCTCTCCACACCGGAGACTGGCCTGGATAAACCCCATTCCCAAAAGTTTGCAGCTGGAAGTGAAAATGCTTGCTCAACAACCCAGTCCCCAAGGAATTCTGCTGTAGTTTATTTTTATTTTATTTTGTTTCTGCACAGAGCCTCCATGAGGTGACAGAATCATTTAGGTCAGAAAAGAGCTCTGGGATCATCGAGTCCAACCTGTGGCCGACTCCTGCCTTGTCACCCCTGCACTCAGTGCCACGTCCAGTCATTCCTTGGACACCTCCAGGGATGGGGACTCCGCCACCTCCCTGGGCAGCCCCTTCCAATGTTTAATCACCCTTTCTGTGAAGAAATTCCTCCTAATCATAGAATCACAGAATCACAGAATATTTCAGGTTGGAAGGAAACTCTGGAGATCTTCCAGTCCAACCCCTCTGCCAAGGCAGGGTCACCCGGAGCAGGTGACACAGGGACACGTCCAGGTGGGTTTGGAATGACTCCAGAGAGGGAGACTCCACACCCTCCCTGGGCAGCCGTTCCAGTGCTCTGACACCCTCCATGGAAAGAAGTTCTTTCTCACGTTGAAGTGGAACTTCTTGTGTTTTATTTATGGCCACTGCTCCTCGTCCTGTCACTGAGCACCGCTGAAACGAGTCTGGGACCATCCCTTTGTCCAACCTGAGCCGCCCCGGGCGCCGCTCGAGGCCGTGACCCTCCACGGGCCCCCCTCCCCTCCCCTGAGGGGGGGCCATTTTGTGTGAGGGGAGGGGGCCATTTTGTGGGCTCCACGTTCTCCTCGGGGCAGGAGGAAATCGGATCGTGTCCAGGCGTGTCCGCGCAGTGCGGGAGGTGACAAGCGATGTGCGGGGCCACATTAAACCCTTTCCCGGGGCCTGCGGGGGCTCATAACGCCGGGTCGGGGCAGCCGCAGCCGCAGCGCTCCCTCAGCGCTCCCTCAGCGCGGCCGCTCGGTGGCCGCCATGAGTCCTCCGGGCCGGCAGAGGGAGCTGTCTCCCTCCCCCGGAGCGCCCGGCGCGGGGCTGTGAGAGGCCATCCCGGGGCCATCCCGGGTTATCCCGGGCCCATCCCGGGGCTATCCCGGCCCCGCCGCCATGGGGAAGAAGGGGAAGCGCGACAAGAAGGGGAAGGGCGCCGAGAAGACGGCGGCGAAGATGGAGAAGAAGGTGTCCCGCCGGGCCAAGAAGGAGGAGGTGAGGGCGGGACGCCCGTGCCCCCCGGCGCTGGGGCCGCTGTGGGGGGACGGGGAGGTCGCGGGAACAGTCTGGAAGCAAAGGAGCGAATCCAAAGGGAACCTGAGCTGTCCGGGGAAGCTGTGGATCATAGAATATATGAGCTGGAAGGGGCCCATCGGGAACATCGAGTCCGACTCCCGGCCCTGCACAGGACACCCCAAGGCTCCCACCACGTGCCTTGTCCAAACGCTCCTTGAGCTTGAACTTCCAGGAATGCCCCGTCTCTGGAAGTGTCCAAGGCCAGGTTGGACAGGGTTGGAGCCTCCTGGCCCAGTGGAAGGTGTGCCTGCCCGTGGCAGGGGTTGGCACTGGGTGATCTCTAAGGTCCCTTCCATCCCAAACCATTCTGTGATTCTCTAATTCTAAGCGGCTGTAACTTGTTTAAATCCCTTGTATGTGACAGCTGGAGGAGAAGAAAATGCACTTTAGGGGTCCTTCTTCCTTTCCATCCACTCCAGCCTTTTCTCCTGGTATTAAAATCAAATTAAAATTTTTGTTTCACTCACTCCTAGAGTCGGGGCTTGTATTTAAACCTAAAAACACCAACTTTGCCCTGGTCAAAGTGGGTTCTTACCATCATAATGCAAAGTTTAAAGACATGGAAAGTGCCACTGTAGGTGTGTACTGGCTGCAGGGAGAGCTCATTCCATGCTGCAGAGGCAAAATTCCCAGATTTCAGAAATCTCTGCTTGGACCACACCTTCCAAAAGGTGAACTGAAGGGAGGTGATGAGCAGTGGGGTTGTAGGAGAGACCATGGATCAGAACCTCTTCCTTGCTGCAGTCCTGCTTCTGCCCTTGGACTCGGCGTATCTCCAGTTTGGGAGGCAGATTTTATTTTCAGTTAGATGAAGCTGAAAGGGAATAAAGATATGTGAGGTTTCTCTGGATATAAAAGAGTTTCCAGTCCATTTGGGCAATCTTTTTTTTTTTAAAAAAAGAAGGGAAATCATGAGTGTGAATGATGGTTTCCTGTGAGGTGCAGGTGCTTCTGTGCACGTCAAGCAACTCATGTCTGTCTTTTTATTTCCAGGAGGATCTTGAAGCTCTGATAGCAGAATTCCAGAGTTTAGATGCTAAAAAGACCCAAGTAATTGAGTCATCCTGCCCACCCCCCTCACCCAGGTAAGAGGTTGTGTGAGGCTTTGGCTGTCTCTTACAGAGCAGTTGATGGTGCTTGTAATGAAATTTATTTATGTAAAGTTATTTCCCAAGAATGGAAGGCATAACTGATATCTGGAGTTGTAAAATATCTGATATCTAGAGTTATAAAATGTCTGATATCTGGAGTTATAAAATACCTGGTTTATTGAATCTCTGGTTAAATAAGGGACCAAAAGCGCCTTTTTTGGCCTTAAAATTCACTTTTTAACTGTCTCATCAGCACAAAGGAGGTAAAGCAGGGTTATATGACAGGGCTATGAGGAAAAAGAAAAGTGAAGAGGAAGTTTTGGAAGGCATTTCAGGGGCAAAAAAATGAGATAAAAGACACTTTTATCAGCGGGGGTTCACAGACTTGGGGTGTGTAGGAGAGCAATGGCAGTGGCAACTGCAGAATAATGACACAGAAAACTTGAGAGGAGACAGCCCAGTTCTGCCCCCAGTTCTGTGCCCTCATAAAACTCATTTTTGTTCTTGACACACCAGCATTAAAATTCAGGAGCTCACGTCAGAGGGTGAGTTAAATGACAGTGTAACGTGTGCTCCTAAAATAGGAGAAGGTTTCAGACAGTGGCCAATTCATCTTGCTGCAAGTTTTTAAGAAGTTAATTTCTTTGGAGAAGTTTTTAGCCCTGGGGTGAACATCACAGCCAAGTAATTTGGCAGATAATGGAGAGACCTTTGTGACTGGGGGGCAGAGGTGCTGGTGGCAGCAGAGTTGAAGGCTCCAAGGTTCAGAGCTTTACAGGACTTCCTCATATGTTTTGTCCATCCCTGGTTTTTTTGCAGGCTGAACGGTTCCCTCTCTGCTCACCCCGAGAGAGATGAGTTGATCCTTTTTGGAGGTGAATATTTCAATGGCCAAAAAGTAATGTATACTTCCATTTTTTTCCTTCTTTATTCTACCCCCTCCCTACCTTTTACTGTAATTTGCACGAGTCTCATTTGAAGGGAAATTTGAGGCAGGAGTCATAAAATATGGATTTGTCCCTGAATGAGAGCAAAGTAGCCTTTTAATTCTGCCATGGCTCTGTCTCATGCCTGGGCTGTTGGCAGGAAGGAGACACGCTGGAACCCATTAAGGAGTCAGAGTGATTGTCTCAGCATCAATATTTCAGGGCTTCATAATTTCTCCAGACTTAATTGTAGCCATATCTGCCCCTCATTTGTGATAACTGTTGAAGAATCTCTTCCACTTCTCAAAACAAGATACTTCTGCACCTTTGCTGCTGGCAAGGCAGTGCCTGCCTTGGAGGTGGGAGCAGTTGCAAATATTTGCACATGGCCACTCTTGTTCTGGAATTTCTGCAAGTTGCAAGTGTTTATTGTGCTTCTGGATACAAACTGGTCTGGAAAACTCCAGCCTGATAGTGACATTTGGCTGCCTCAGGATCACCCAGTGGGATGTGCTAAACTAATTCTGCTTCCTTCACTGCCTGAAGCCGTTCCTGGCCCTGGAGTTCAACAACTTTAACCTGAATATCTTTGTTAATCTCCAACTTCTTAAGTCCTCGTATCTCAAGCTGTCACCAAGGGTTTGGGAAAGAACATTCCAGTCCAGTGTGTTACTCTGGAACAGTTGCTGATTCCCAGTCTGGTGGAGGAGGTGGTAGTCCTCCTTCCCTGCCCAATGTGCTTTGCAATTTTCACCCCAGACTCACAGATAACCCCATGCAGGGCTGAACTGAGGTGGTGTTTTCTCTCCCTCTCCCCCAGACGTACCTGTACAATGACCTGTACATTTACAACATCAGGAAGAACAGCTGGTCCAAACTGGAGATCCCCAACCCACCACCACGGCGATGTGCTCACCAGGTAAAGCTCTGCGTGCCAGAGCAGCAGTTGGAATTGTTCTAAAGCTGTGCTAAAGGTGATTGGGAATAGGGTTTTGATTTTTTTTCCTCCTGAGGGTTTCTTACATCCCTTCATTCTCCTTGTAACGGGCTGCCAGTGGTGTCACTTCATCTGCTCTGCTGAGGGGGCCTGTACAAGCTTGTCCAAGGTGCTTGTGCTCCTGATCACATTCAGTGTGGAGTGAAGGTTTGAGGTTCTGTCTGTTGATTTGGCAAGACTCAAACAGGACTCAGGGGAGAAATTCTTGTTTTGAAGATGAACTCTGGTGCATTACACAGGGACCAGCTCAGCCTCCATAATCCCAAGGGAAAACTGAATTTATAAGATAGAATTTGACCAAAATACCATGAATGAACGGCAGAGATGCTGTGAATTATTATTTCCTTAAAGCTCACAGGCCAACTTCCATGAGCGTTACAGACACTGCCACTCCTGCTGGCAGGTAGAATTTGGGCTCTTTTCCACCTCTAGATATTCAGGTCACTGAATTGTGATGGTTGTGAGGATGAGGATTTTAGGTTTGTTTACGTTATGTGAACACCTGCACATTAGAAACTGGACCAAAGACTTGTATTTTTTACAGGTCTTTGGCCCTCCCCAGATGATAGATTATCTTAGATTATCCAGCAAGTGCCTGGGTGACTGGTGCCTTCCAAAAGCTGCTGTACAGGATGTGAATGTCATTTTCCTCCCCATGGCCAAAGCTCTTTAGAGCTCCCTGGTAAGATCCAACCCCCCAATTAGGTTCATGTACCCTTGTTATGCTGCTCCCAAGTGCCAGTTTGCTCTGAGCTGTGTGTCCTTTCTTGAATTGAAAGATTCTGACTTGATTTTTGGGTTACTTTGTGTTAAGATAGAACTTGATTTCAGATGCAGAATTCCAGTAGCCAGCAGGTGGCTGTCGAGCAGCTGAATCCAAACGGAGCAGATCAGGATCTGCAGCTGGATTACAACAACAATAAAATGAGAAACCATCTGAGCAGTCCTGCTTCAGCAGTGTTTTCTGTCTCATAATTAATTATAGTTGCACAGGAGACAGTTCAGCCTCATTAGCTGACTGGTTTGTTGTCTTTCTTGTGGCTTTATTTTTAATGCACATTCTGCATTAGCTCAGAGGTGAACAGAAGTCTGGCTGGGGGTGTCGTGTAGCTGTTTTGTCATCTCTGGTCTCTGACACACAGTCCTCTAGGTTACACTGGCTTCATTATAGCTGTTCAACAGGAAGAATTTTAGGAAAAAATTCTTCCCTCTGAGGGTGGTGAGGCCCTGGCACAGGTTGCCCAGAGAAGCTGTGGCTGCCCCATCCCTGGAAGTGTCCAAGGGCAGATTGGATGCGGTTGAAGCAACCTGGTCTAGTGGAAGGTGTCCCTGCCCGTGGCAGAGAGGTTAGAATAAGATGAACTTTAAGTTCCCTCCCAACCCAAATCAGTCAGGGCTTTTATGAACAGAGCTGAGGTTAGAATAGTTATGGATGGGTGTTGTCACTTGTTCAAGGAAAAGGTTTGGTTGTGTGATGAATTCCAAGCCAGCTCTTGAAAAGGTCACGCACAAGTATGAGCAGGCTGTTGGATGTACCTTCCCCTTAAGCTTTAAGCACCTGATAGCCATGAAAATCAGGCATTTGTCCCTTTTGTTTAGGTAACTTCATGTTCCCACAAATCCTGCCTGAAAGCACACAGAGGATTTTCTCCTGTGTTTTATCATTGCATGTATAGGCTGGTTTATGTCAGGGCATGGCCGTGTGTGATGCTAAAAATCTTGTTTGCTGGGAGAGAGAGGGAATGAAGGCCTAGTGAGGAGAAAGATTATCCCAGTGTTGATCCCTGATGGGTACCCTGGAAGAAACACACAGGGAAGATGTTTATGGTGTAAATAAACACAGAGTTCCCACTCAAGGAAGAAATCTGCACAACCACCTAATTTCTTTTTTGGGATTCCTTCCTTCTTCCTTAGTCCTTAACAGATAATTTTAATGAAGTAGAGTCTTGCTCTCCTTCCTGCTTTTAACTGGCAGTTTGCATCCCAAAGGTGTTTTAGTGCTGCTCTGTGCAAAAAAAATACAACCCCCCCTCTCTTTGATACTCTCCTCTCTGTACTGCCCCAATCAAAGCAGTAACAGTCTCCTCTTGTCCAAATGCTGCACATTTCCTCCTCTGCTTTGAGTTTTTTTGGTTGGTTGTTTTTTTGTTTTGTATTTGAACAATTGTTAAACTAATCCCAAGATGCTTCCTAGGAAACTTTGAACTTGGAGAAGTGATGCCAGGAGGTGGGAAGAGCCCAGCTCCTTGGCCAGCTTTCCTTTCCCACAGGGAAGGTGTGCCAAACAACGAGTAACTTGGATTTTAAATTCTCCTTCCTTCAGCCCCAGTAAGCTGCTGTTGTCCAACAAGGCAGCTGATCGAAAACTGATGAAGTTCTCCTGGGTCTGGTTCCTGAAGCCTTGTCTGATCCAGCTTTTCCTTCTCCTGGCAGGCAGCCGTGGTGCCCACAGCTGGGGGGCAGCTGTGGATTTTTGGAGGGGAGTTTGCATCTCCCAACGGGGAGCAGTTCTATCACTACAAGGATCTCTGGGTCCTGCACTTGGCTACCAAGACCTGGGAGCAGATCAAGTAAGTGCTGGGCCCTCTTGTCTAGACTTTTGCCATGAAAGGTTGGACCAGATGATCCTTGAGGTCCCTTCCAGCCTGGTGTTCAGTCTTTGATATTGTCCTCCCAACCTTGGTGAGTGTAATGTCCAGCTTCAAAACAGTTCTTGTTGCTTCATCTTCCTGGGCTGTACAAAACCAGTGCAAGGATCTCCCAGTTTTAACATGCCTTGAGAAGACAGTTTGTGTCTCTCCAGAGAGCCAGCTTTGCTCCTGGTAACTGGCCTTTGCTGCCTCGAGATTCCTTGGAATAAACAAGCCATTAATTCAGACCTGTCAAAAATGAAGAGGTGCCAAAAGTAGTTTTTGACAGGAGTGAAGGTGTAAATACCTTCTGTGGAACTGGCCTGAATTCCCCTGCTAATGTTTCCTCAACCTTTGGCTTCTCACTTTTCCTGTCCATGTTTATACGTGCGTGAGAGGAGTTCTGGTGTACCATCCAGAGAACTGAGGCAGGACATATGGCTTTCATTCTGACTTGGGCATTGACTTCCTCCTGGACTTGGGGATTGTCTTGCCTGTGGGATCAGTCAGAGCACAGTTTTATCTGTGCAGCTGATACTTGAGATGCACTGGTGAAAGCAGCAGGTTTTGATCACTTGCTTATCTGCTGTTTGACCCGTTGAGCTCCTGCTTAGGAGCTCCATGTCCTTCCTTCACATGGGAAACCCTAAATCTGCCCAGGTTGTCACTTTTCACCCCATTTACGGAGTGTGCTGTTGTCTGTGTCTCCTCTTGCACAGTAATTGAGGATGGTTTAGGATGAGCTGTGCAGAGATGGATACCCTGGCTCTGCCTTGGCACTGCCCGAGGCCACACAGTGAGTCATTGTGCCTGTCTTACCTTTTTCCCTCTCCCTGCAAAATGGGAGCATTGATCCTGCCTGACAAGGGACAATTGGGAGTTTTAATTTTACTGTTGTTGATGTAGCACTGGAGGGACTCTGGTGTGGAAGGTGCAGGGGGGTATAGAGAGCAAACACCCCAGGGAGTCCAAAGCAGGCAGGTTTTGGAGAATGCTTCACAGCATAGGATCCCATGCTCTGCAGAAATCCAGGGATAGGCTTTTTTAGTAGCTCCGGGAGGCTGAGGGAAAACTATTTGATTCATCAGTGCCCCAGTGTGGTTCTAAAAGCACCTGGGATTTTCCCTGTTGCAGGAAGCCAGGTTTGCTCTGGTCTTGGAGAAGTGGGGGTAAGAGAAACCTTCCAAAATTATGGAAGGCTCTTGAAGAAGTGCAAGGATTAAAAAGACTTGTCACTGTGCAGGCTGAGCTGGCTGTTGTTGGAAGGCAGAATCTGATGTAATTGCTGTCACTGTCCCTCCCAGCTCCCCCAAAATAACTGCTGATCCCTGCTCAACCTCATCCAAACAAAGGGGATAACTCCAATGTGTTACATCCCTGCCAGTCTCATGTGACCAGGAGGAGGAAGTGATGCTCTCCATCCATGCTGGGAGAAAGGGTTGGCTTTTCAGCTGAACTCTTGATTGGAAAATCCTCACTGGAGAGCAGTGGTGACATCCAGCTGCAGGGAGAGTGAGGGCTGGAGATTTGACTGGGTTTTATGAGCCATTGGAGAATCCAGATGAGGCTTTGTTGGCTCCACCACTGATGGTAGAGGTTTTCCTCTCACGTAGAGCTGATTTAGGGTTTTCCACTCCCAAAACTAAGGCTGCAGGATCTGACCTACCTGGGAGGAGGAAAAGAGGTGGGTATGAGGCTCTGCTCATCCTGCACCTTATCCCACCTGGAAGAGCAACCTGAAGTGTAACTCACCCTGCCAGAGCACAGCCCTGGAGCTGAGGATGAAGTCTGCATGTCCTGGGAGCTGCAGGATGCCCTCAGGATGCCCAGGCCCCAGCTGGATTAAAACCAAGAGATTTTGTTGTGCTGGGCTGTTCCAGCTGGTGAGGAGAGAGCCAGGTGGGCAAAGTGAGCTCCCATTCCCACCTTGGAGCAAGTTGGAGGTACCACACTCTTTGAGCCACCCAGAGCTGCCCTTCATCCCAGGTGCTGTGACATGTCCCCTTGGCTGCCATGCCACAGTGGGAGGAGGCATTTGCAGACATTGGTGCCTCATTGTTTCCTAGTAGGTAAAAGATGGACATTTTCTAAGTGAGCATCATAAATTACATGGGTGGAAGTGCCCTGGGGAGATGATCTTCTCTCCATTTGAGCTTCCTGACGTGTTTGGGTGGACGTCTGTTTCTCAGCCTTGCTGGAATTTTGGGAACGCCCGTGCCCTGGTCCCAGGGTTGGAATCAAGCAAGGCACATCTCCCCATCCTCGGGCAGAGCTCCAGGAGCTGCATTAATGAGGCAGCTGGTGGAGGAGCCTGGGAAGGGATGGCTTTGTTTTAATCCTAACCTGGCTGAGCGTGAAAATCAACTCTCTGCTGCCTCTTTGCTTTTCCATATGGCATCTTGATTACAGTCTGCTTGGAAAGGGGAAGGGGAGAGGGCAGACGTGACTTTGAGTTGCACAAGAGATTTTTTTCCCTATTTCCTTTAAAACTATGATCATAACACCTGCTGCATTTCACTTCCTTCAACATGTTGCTTTTCTTTCTGTTGTTTTTCCAGAGAGGTTTCTCATGTGTGTCTGAAGTCAAGCACTTGCTTATTTTGGATTGCCGTTAACCTGGGATGAGTGGTGACAGTGAGGGTCAGCTTGGAGGATAGTGATATTGGGAGAGTGAACACATTTGGGAACATAAATGGAAGGGGCAGCTTGTATAGGTTTGTTGGATCATGGTGGGGAACCATCCCTGGTACAACAAGCCTTCACAGGAGGCCGTGCAATAATTCCATGTATCCAGTGTGGTAGCAGTGTTACCTGAATAAATGCCAGGCAATAGACATTTGAGGTACAGGCTTGTATTGAGTAAACTCAGTTGGTTTGGAAGACGTCATTTTAGTGCAAATAATGGAGTAACAATTAATTATTCATTAAGAAATGTCTGGACAAGAGAGACAAAGTTTCCGTTCCTGTTCTCTTGGGAAGGGTCACGTGTGCCCTGGTTCAGGTGGATTTGATGTGTTGGTTTGTTGGATTGAATAGCCAAGATGACCCTGCTGGGACCTAAACTTGCAGTTCTAGGAAATCTAGTTATTCCAGCCCCACAGTTTGGATTTCAGAGAGTTATGTTCTCCTTCCTGGCCTACAGTTCATGCCACAGACCATCTTGGTGCCAGGAGAGGCTTGACTGTAAAACCCTTCTGAAGAGAAAACCTTGAATAACTGTGAATAACATCCCTGTGCTGTGTCTGCTGGCAAAGTGGAGCTCCATTTTCTCCTAGCACAGAGCAGAGTGGTGTCAGGCTGCTTGACAGAGTTAAAAGTTGCTATATATAGCAAGATGGAGCTGTATTTCCTTGCATTTTGCATGCACGGAGATGATCCAAACACAACAAATCCCAGCCCGTTAGAAGCCGTGCCAGCAGCTGACTTTGACTTAGTGGAGCCACCTTATCTTGTGTGTGATGCAGGAGGTTTCCTCAGTCCATGAACTGTTTGTTACTCTGCCTTAGAGCAGCAATATTTTAACCTAATTGCCTCATTCCTTCCTAGAGAGAACATCCTCACTCAGCTCTGCGTGGCCCAGAGAAGAGGAGACAGGGAGCATCACTGGGCTTGGGAACTGGCACATCCCTCCTCTGGAATTCTTTGTCTTGATTCTGAGCCCGTGCAGCTCCCTTCCCTTTAATTCTGGAATGTTAATGATCCTTCCTGTAGCAGTTTGGTGAGATGTGGTGCTATAAATATCCCGGGGTAGCGTTTCACTGGCGTATGTTTAACGGTGTTTGCAGAGAGAACTGGAGCAGTCACTGCAGAGCAGGAGGACTTTCAGCACAGGTTTGTGGCTGATTGATGCCTCTTCCTGCTCTCCTGCTCTCACCAGAAAGATCAGGCCCTGCCACATCAGGTAGAAGAGGGTATTTTGGTGTAAGGCAAGTAGATCGTCAACCCAGAAACCTTGTGAGCTTGTTCTTTGGTAGATCAGGATGTGCAACTGTTGGTTGACTTCCCGGGGGATTTGAATTGAGGATTTTGTGCCTTGTGGCACTTCTTGCGTTCCCTTCTGCCCTTCCCACCTGAGTGTGCAAACACAGTGTACACAGCGACCCCAACCCGTGTGCATTCACAGGTGTGAACCCTGAACACAAATCCTGAGCTGCAGCTTCCTCGAGAACTGGAGGGTAAAAGTGCTTTGTCCTGGAGTGGCCTTTTGATGGGATGTTCTCTGGAGCATCCCTTTTATTAGTATTGAACATTTCCAAGATTTCACCTGAGCATCCTCTGGATGAAGGAACAAATGGAAAGGTAACTCGTGCGGTTCTGTAGCCACTGGGACATGGAATTCTGGAATCCGGAGGCTGAATTCAGATTTTGGTAGGTTACGATAAATCCCAGAGTAACTCCACAAGCAAAAGCAAATTCCTTATGGAGCAGGTCTGATCAGACTCATGCTCTACATGTGTAGAGCCAGTCCTTATCCAGACTTTTAATCTATTTTTAAAAAAATCTGGAGAATTTACAGCTCCCTCCCACACGTCTGCTTCCCAGTGTCAACCCCATGAAGTAGAGCATTAATCATAAAGCCTGGGAAACCATTTCCAGAATGCTTATTTTGGACCATGAGCAACGATACAGGTAAAAGGGGACAGTTTGCAATTGGGAAACAAGTCTTGGAGTTTGCAGGAAGGTCCTGGAGTTGCAATGAGGTCCTGTCTGACTGTGCCATTTGTCTGTGACTTAGAGTTAATTGTACTTTTGTGGCAACTTGTTTATTAAAACACACACATCAATGAGCAAACCTTTCATTGTTCAGAATTGATTTTTAACTTGGAGGAAACCTGTCTGAGAAATATGCCACAAGATACTCTTATGAGAACAAGATTTTATAGTTCGTGTTGGTTTTTAATTCCTTCTCTCCTTAAAAAAAACAGAAAGATTGTTTAAAAGGTGCCATCCTTCGGAATAATAATGTAGGAGCTTTGTTACAGAAAGAGAAAATAATGATTTCAGATCTTGATGAAGTTAATTCTGGAGGTGCTGTTCTGCAGGGGGATACTTAAAAACTCAGTAAATGCCTGGAAAACCCAACTCTCTGTTAGAATAAAGACTCCAAGCAATCAATATTAATTCAGTCTTCCCCAAATGCTGCTGTTCTGCTTGGAGTTTCTCATTACGACTGGTGTGAGGTTGTCATTTTTGGTGGTGAATAAGGGCCCTCATTTTCTCTCTCCCCAGAAATCCATCACCACAATTCCCAGCTCCCTGCTGCCACTTCAAGTGTGGCAGGAGGGTTGTGGCTTTAGGTTTTGCAGCTTTTTTAACTTCTTTATTTAGGCCCTGATTGTGCAATCACTTAATACACGTTAATGCTGCCTGTTTGGGGAGTCTTGCTGGGTTCAGTGGTGCCAACTGTGTGCACTTGGGAGACTCCTTAGGGAGTGAAAATGGGATGGATTAATCCATGGGGGCAGAGAGCAGACACAGCAAAACCCTGTTTTCCCTGCAGTTTGGCCTATAGTTGCCTTTGTTTTGCAAGTTCCTGAAGTAGTTTTTGCTCTCTCTGGGAAGATGCTCAGGCTGTGGGTGAATATGAAGGAAGGTGCATCCTTGTTCCCCTCAGGAATGGCGTGTCCAGCTGCCCAGCTTCCCAGGAGCCTTTGGGTGTGACAGATGGGGGGGTGTTGCTTGTTTCTGGAAATGGAAGCACCACATTTAACTGAAAGGTCAGGACGGCTTGAAGAGCAGAACAGTGATGTGTGGCTGCTTTTTAGTGTGTGGGATCATAGAATGAATCATACAGTCATGGAATGGTTTGGGTTGGAAGGGACCTTAAAGCTCATCCGGTTCCATCCCCTGCCAGGGGCAGGGACACCTTCCACTATCCCAGGTTGCTCCAAGCCCCATCCAACCTGGCCTTGGACACTTCCAGGGATGGGGCAGCCACAGCTTCTCTGGGTGACCTGTGCCAGGGCCTCACCACCCTCACGGAAGAATTCCTTCCCAATATCTCATCTAACCTTACTCTCCTTCAGTAGGATAAGATAATAATGATGACTTGTTTTGCTGCAGTGCCTTTGGTTTTGAGGAAATCTGAGTGATTTATAAAGTCTTTTCACTAGTTTGGTGTTACATCCTAAGTGCAGGTGGATGAGTGAAGATGTTATGGGTATGTGATTGCCTGAGATGCTGAAGGAAAGTGGATGTCAGAGCCAGTCTCTGGCTCTTGGTGCTTGGAGAAAACATCTCTTGTTTGGAGTGTCTTTCTTGCAATTGTGCAAGTTGACTGCTATTCATTAAACTCTCCTGAAAAATTAGCTCCTGACTCATAGCAGAAGAGACTTCAAGACTTCAGATACTGTTAGGGACTAGCTGGCTTATCTAGGAATAAAATTGCCTATGTTGCAAATCCCAAGAGTTCCTGGAAGAGCACACACACTGTTCTGGAGAACAACAGACAGATACTAAGGCAGTGAAGTTCCCTGTGGTTTCCCATTGCAGGAGAAGCTGAACTCAGCCAGCTCAGCTGCTTGTTACTTCAATAAAAATGGACTGATTCACTAACAGGAAAGGGAATTTTGCTGATAAGTGGAATTTCTTTGTGTTTCAGGGCATCAGGAGGCCCCTCTGGGCGAAGTGGACATAGAATGGTTGCATGCAAAAGGCAGCTCATCATCTTTGGGGGTTTCCATGAGAGCGCCAGGTGGGTCACTGGGATGGCTGGGGTTTGAATTCTTTGTGAAACAGGCAACAGAATTTCACCAGCAACAGAAATCTGGGTGTTAAAGGAAGGATTATTCTCAGCAGGACTGTTACTGACTGGACTTCATGTTAGAAAGACAAGTGTTGTTGATTTGGATTCTTCATGAGAAATCGTTGTACCACTGCTGATCACTGCGGTAGCTCCCCGTCCTTGTACCTAAAGCTCAATACAGCCCTTTTAGCCTCTAAATCTTGTCAGAGCCTTGTCTTCTAGAAATGTCTTCTCCAATAGGCTCGCCCATGTTACGTGAGATCACAGCTCTGTTGTCATGGGGACTGTTAGGAGGCCTGTCCTAAGTGGTGACCATTACAAAAAGCTGTGCTGTGCCCTTTGCTCTCCCCAGGGATTACATCTATTACAACGATGTGTATGCCTTCAACCTGGACTCCTTCACCTGGAGCAAGCTGGCTCCAGCAGGGATTGGGCCTGCTCCAAGATCCGGGTGTCAAATGACTGCCAGTCCTGAGGGCAATGTAATCATCTACGGAGGCTACTCCAAACAGGTAGGGGAGACTTTGGGGTAAGTCAGTGTTCATCCACAGCCTGAGAACCAAAAGAGCCACCTTGTCTTCTCATTGTGCCTTCATACAGCTCTGTGCTGATTGAGGGGCTAATCTTGGTCAAAAATTAATTTTGTATTTTCCCTGCTGTTCTAATCCAACATGAGGAGTTGATATAACAGAGGTGAGAATAAGCAACAGTGGTGGTTGCTGCCAACTTAAAACATTCTCAGGTAGTACTCATTTGTGTTCCAGCACTGGCAGGTTAAAAGCAGCAGTTGCCAGGAAACTTGTGCTTTCTTCCATCAGTGAAAGGTGAGGGAGCAGCACTAGTTTGCAAACTCAGTAAGCCAGAGAAGACTTTTCATGAGCACCAGGCTCCCTCTGCTCTGCTCGTCGCCCTGTTAATCACAGTAATTTACACCCTTCAGCCACATACCCTCACTGACCAAGGATCCCTGTCCCCATGCTGGGCAGCAGGAAGTAAATATTTCATTGAGCAAAAGGCCCCTGCAAAAGCTTTTCATGTTGCAAGTGCAGACAGAAGCCCCGGATCCTGCTGCTCCCGTCTCCGTGGAATGGCAGCGCTTCCAGCAGTGCGTTGCTGGGGGAGGAGGACGCCTTGTTCTTCTGGTGGGAATAAATGAACAAAGGAGGGAAGCAGGGAAAGGGGAGAGAAGGGACTCAGTCTGTCTGTATATTTAGAAGCATTTGTGCCTCCTCAGGGCCTGTGCTTTGGGCTCTGTCTCATCAGATGTGCATTTGATTAAACGGCAGTAACAACACAGAGGCATTTTCTACCTGAAAGGGCTTTGTCCTGTTCCATTCTCTGTCCTGTTCCCTCACTCTCGATGGTGGGAAGGAAGTGTGAGCCTGCATGCTCTGCTGGATGTGGATCTCCTGGCTACTGACAGCTGGATTTCAAGTGCTCACTGAGCCCTATGGAAATACAAAAGTTGAGGTGTGTTTGCAGTTGCTCTGTTTCACTTCACGAAGGTGGGCTCTGTCCCACTGCTCTGGGTTGGTTTGGGCTCATACAAATGAAGTAGAAGGGATGGGGGGATGCAAAGCTGCCCTCAGCCTTTTGCAGAGCACTGGGCAAGGATAAGAGCTGAGGGAAGTTCCTCTGCAGACTGGAGAACAGCTTTTAGATTAAAACAGCCACTCGTGTTAGGAATCTGCTTCCTTAGTCATTTAGAGAGGTCAATGTGCTTCTCTCTGATGGGCCATTCGTGACAGACTCTGCTTTTGTAGCACAAACTGGCCAAAGCACTGGACAGAATTTTCTCTACAGCTTTCTGGAGCTGCAAAGGCAAAAAACCTTTAGCATGCTCTTGAAAATTAAATTCAGCAGGATATAGCCCCTCTAGGAGAGACACGATTTCATTAATGTGTGGCTGTTTAATTCTTATTGTATCTTTGCTTATATTGTGGAGCTGAGTGTCTGGGTTTGCTTTAAAGTGGAGAAAGTGTGTTTGGCTTGTGTGCCTGCCTGGGGAACTCTTGGGAGAAATCTGAGGTAGACATGGACGAAACAATATTTAATTGGTGTTGGGCAGGTACCGGAGAAGACCCGTTCCTTGTCTCCACCTACAGAGGCAGATACTCCATTCAGGAGTGCTGTGAGGACATTTTGAGGCACATGAAGACATTTTTGCATGTGCAGTCAGGCAAGTGTCCAAGCAAAGCACCATTCACCAAGTCATACATGAATTCTAATAAGAGGCAGGACTAAGTTGCTCATGTGCTGTAAACCAGGGGCAGATTTATGTGGAGGCCTCCTGAGGCCAGAGCTGTTCCAGACTTTTATGTGGTGGGGATTGATTTGAAGGGGAGAGGAGGGAAAATCCTGATTTTAATGTGGACATAATGTGGGTGTCCCATTGCTGGAGGACGGTTGTGATGTGACAGGGCTGTGTCCTGTGACAGGCAAGGAGCTGGGAAGGCACAAACAGAGATTTGGTCCCTGCTTTGATTTTCTGGACTTGGAGAACTGAATGTGGAGAGTCTGTTTTCAGTAATGTCTGTCAGTCCAGGCCATGTTGCTGAATTTCCTTCTTGTGACCTGAATAAGAAAGTCTCTTTCATGGCTGGGAAAACAGAGGCAGAAAAGATGAAGTGACTGGTTTAAGGCAATCCAGGACCAGGACCTTGGTCCCCAGATATGTCTTTGCTGTGCCTGCCACTGGATTTTGCTGACCAAGTGGTGACAAACCAGGGTGAAAAAGGAGCTTCACAACCCTGAGTGTGACTAACTTGAGATGTTGGTGCCTCATATTTTAAAATGCAGGATTCTTAGCACAATAGTTCATCTGTTTCATCTTCAGCCTAGAGATGATAAGACAATTTCTGTGATCTCCTACAGAAGGGGATGCTGTGGGTGTTGTCGGCCCTGCCTAAAACAGACCTCAGGATCCCACAAGCAGCTCAGCCTTGCTCTCCTGCTGATCTGAAAGATGTCCTCTCCCATTTGTCGTGCTGGGGCTGGGGTTTGCTGCAGCAAGCTGCATTTTTGGCTGTGTGAAGCACCGAGCCCTCTCCATTGCTAGGCAACGTGAGCACAGTGAGCCTGACTGGCACTGAAGGGCTGGAGCTGATGCTGCTCCACCTTGCAGGTGCAGCCTCCAAGCCATGGGTGTGCAAGGCTTTGGGATGCCAAAGATGATCAGCTTGTGGGGATTTTTTGTTGTTGTTTTGGGGTGTTTTGGTTTTTTTTCATGGCAGTCATTGCAAAGCTGAAGTGGGTTCTGCTGGTAGATTGCTTGTGGCAGGGCTGAAGTGTTTGCCTGAATTGCAAGGTCTGGTGGGACTGGCTCCCTCTGTAGCTCTGCCTGCTAAAGATTTCTGCTAATTGGATGTATTTTACCACTGTTGATCTCATATCAGACATATTTAGCATGTTATACATGGAGAATCCTGATTCCACTTCTCGAGCTCTCTGTGTCTCGGTTTCCTTGCTGGTTTTTTAGCTGGATTTTTTTAGCTAATACCTGTAAATCTCTTGTAACTTCCAACTGCACCTGTATGTGCAAGCAGTAGGCTGTGGATATCCAAGCCAGTTTTGTGCTGAAAAGCAAACATCTGAAACTTCAAAGCAGGAAGGACAGTGGGGGAACAGGAGCCTCTTGTGACTGACAGGATTTGCTCGGGGCAGGGGGGTGTCCTGGGTGTTGTGAGGGGGTTGATCTCTCCAGC
Organism: Lepidothrix coronata; assembly: GCF_001604755.1. Taxonomy (NCBI): domain Eukaryota; kingdom Metazoa; phylum Chordata; class Aves; order Passeriformes; family Pipridae; genus Lepidothrix; species Lepidothrix coronata. The sequence goes on along the minus strand of NW_016690234.1, from coordinate 591,973 downwards.
AGCTGGTGAAGTGTCTGCTTAGAGCCAGTGTGAGCTGAGGAAAACAGGCATCTCTTTGACAACAAATAACTGACTCCCACTCTACCTCATTGGGGTTTTCTGAGCCCAGGGAGCTTTGTCATGTTGCATACGCAGCGTGTTTACTACAGGGAGCTCTGTGGTGTTCAGGAGAAAAATAATGCAGTTATTCCACACAGCTTGTATGATAGTGAAGCAACTGCTCTCCCAGTGTTTATTCCCCTTCCTTTCGTGCAGACAGTGCTCATCCCACTGTGCTCCTCACACTTGACCTGTGTGTGCCCTGCACGTGGGAATGTGGGCTCTGTCCAGCATTTCAGGACAAACTGCAGCTGGCCTGGGATTGGGGAGGACAGAACTCCCATTCCTGTTATCCTTGGCAGACACTCTGCCAGGGGTGAAGCCTCTACCCATCCCTGACATCTCTTAGCTCAGGTGAGCCTTGTAAGGGTGTTTAAGGTGAGGGACAGACTAAAAAGCTACTGTATTTGAGCTGTCCACAGCCTGCAGTGACTTCTGCTGCTCCTGACCCGTGTGACAGACACAGAATTGTGAGTTGGCCAGAGCGTGGCACTTGCTCAGCACAGTGACTCACAGCCCTCTGAACTCAAAGTGCCACAATACCTGCTCTGCCAGGCTGTGAAGGGTATATTCCATAAATCAGCACCTTTTCTAGAGGGTATTTCTGTCCCTTCCTACCCTGGCAGCTCTCTCAAGGGTCTGTTCACACTCCCAGCCCTTCCAACCATGTCTCCAACTCCAGAGCTCTTCCAGCCATGCCTGAGAACCACTCACCTGTGCAAAAAATGCTTTGTTTTCCACAGGCAGTGGCTGTGGGAGTTTTCCATCACTGAATAAGTTTAACCCCTTATTCAGAAAATAGGCCTGTCCCTGGTGCTTGTTCCTTACAGGTTTCCTGTCCCTGTGGGCCTGATGTCCTGTTGCTCAAGGACAGCAGGTGGAACAGTGGAGTTGTTGACTTTGTGGAAGTGGTTGCACAGAATGGGATCTCTCCAGAGTGGATATTCTGTCCTGAAGAGTGTGTGTCTATCACTTCACTCATTAGGTGTGTGTGGAGAACAACAGAACATGTAGCCCAGCCCCAAACTGAGAGATTTCCCAAGTCAGCCCTTCAGGCAGACCCTGCTCTTTAAATGAACTGCAGCTTCCTTCTTGCTGCTCTGTGAGCAGATTTCTCCTGTTCCTCCATCACTTCACCATCAGCCTTCCCTGAGGCTCCTCAGCATCATCCACATCACAGTGTCGTCGTGCAGTGCCTCAAACACACTTTCCTCTCTTTTCCTGAAGAATTTAATACCATTCCCAAGAATTGGATACCAGGCTGTGCAGCAGCACCACAGCAGACCCTGCAGTAACAAAACCTGTCAGGTGCAAAGGCACAAGTGTGGAGCAAGAACACCCAGTGCTGTGCTGTTGCATTCTCAGGTGCACCCTGCTGCTCATCTTCCTGAGGACTGGACCCTGGGATCCACTGCTGGATCCTGGAAGCAGCAATACAGCAATGCTGTCGCCCCAGGAGGAAGGGAATTACAAGGAAGTAGGAGCTGTGCATGAAGGATGGGTGGATAATGGCATTATTGAAAGAGCTCCTGCAGTGGTGTGGCAGAGCTGCCTTCAGTGCTGCATGTGGCTCTGAGCACTGGGACACAGAGCTTACAGAGAGGAGGGAGGAAAATCCCATTTAAAGGGATGCACTTATTTGCCTCAGCTGAGGTTTGATCCTGCCTTCAGTAGGACTGGGAGTGGGGTTTCTCTTTGTGCTTAGGAGAAGAAAACCTGTTGCTCAGGGCTCTGTGGGACCCCAGAGGCCAAAGGTGTGAGCTGCAGGTGCCAAATTCCTGCCCCTAAACTACATCCTTTAGTCTTCATATGACCACAAGTCCCAGGTCTGTGCTGCAGCCTGGAGAGCCCTTCCTGGCTGTCACAGGAAGTTCCTGGTTTGAACCCAGTGGTTGTGATACTCCAGAGCCACACCGTGGCCTCCTGAGTGGCTTCTCCTTGCCCAGTCCCAGTGTTTGCATTTTCAATTGGACCTCCTATGATTTTTCCCTGAGCATCCCTGTGTTTGCCTTCCCTGCAGAGAATTAAGAAGGATGTTGACAAGGGCACCCTGCACACGGATATGTTCCTGCTGAAGGCTGAAGGAGTGGGCAAGGAGGAAGGTGAGCGCTGTGGGCTGTGCTGGAAGTGATGCTGCAGGACTGGCAATGCAAATCCTCTCCCTTCCTTTGAATAACACACCAAAAAACCCCAGGCCCTGAACAAAATTTCCCTCTCAGTGGAAAGCTCTGCCCTGGTGTTTGCTCTGGGGGTAAACACAGCAGATGAGTTGATTTAGATGTTTTTCCTTCCCAGGAGTAGCTCAGTGCATTTGTTCTCTGACTGTAGCTTAAAATGAAGGGAAGGGTGAAGGGAACAGCAGTTTCAGGAGCATGTAGGAGGAATTACTTTCTCCTTGTGTGCTGGAGAGGGAAGATGGACCATCACACATGCAGAATTGTGAAAGGAAATGGGAAGTAGGTGCCTGTTGCTGCAGCAGTGGTTCTATCCCCTTATCACAGTCTACTTTACAGCCTGGAAGGATGAGGCCGTGTCTGCTTTGCTGAGCAAAGCTTCCAGGGGAGCCAGAGGCTGAAAGGAGTTGTAGTTCTCCGCTCCAGGTGACTTTGTTTCAGAGCTGTGTAATGTTTTACTCCAACGCAGTGAAACACTGGGAATTGGAGCAGGGTGAGAACCTGGCAGAGCTCTGGAGGAAGGCTGGGATATTCTTTTTGTCAGACAATCACTTCTAGCTCACAGCATCCTCTCTGTGGACACCTCTTGAGATCGAGTGAAGGGTCTCCAGACTCCTTGCATAAGTGAGAAGCTCTGGCCTGCACCGGCAGCCTCAGGAAAAACTACAAGGAAAGATATTTTAGGAATTTTTTTTGGTTTGTATGTGGGAGGGAATTAAAACAACATTTCAAAATTCCTGCTTCTGGGACATTTTGATCACTCCTTTTCTGTTTCACAACAGAAAATCTTTGGAATTTCAGAATTTTCCTGGGGTGGGTTGTCCCTGGCTGGACTCCAGGTACCTTCCAAAGCTTCTCTATCCCTCCCCTCCTCAACTGGGCAAGAGGGAGAGAACCAACAAAAGGCTCACAGGTTGGGATGAGGGCAGGGAGAGATCACTCACACTCTTCCCATGGGTCCCTTCCATGGGGTACAATCCTTCAGGAACAAACTGCTTCAGAGTGGGTCATTGGTTGCTTTCTCTTGGAATGTACCCAGAAATAGGAATTCCATCGTTTTCCTTACTATAGAGAATATTTTGTCCTTGACTGAGAGAATGGGACAATTTTCTTCGAGCTAAATGTCTAAAATGTTAAAATTGTGATTGATTTCTTCAATCCTGAGTGTCTGGAAGTGGGATTTGGGGAGGAGGATTGGTCACAAATCCACTGTCCACAATCCACTGTCTGGATTCCAGGCCCTCTTTGCATTATGTCCTATTTATAGTTGTATCTTCTTGCAATTGGGGTTCCTTTGGAAGCACAGGGCTTGGGCAGTGCATGTGCTTCTCCCTGCCTGCATTTTAGGGATTTTCTTTAAAGTCAGAGTAGAAAGGATTAGAGCAAAAGCAGAGGGATAGAGCACAAGCCTTCTCCTGCTGCTGAGCCCTTTTTTAAAGTGTGGTTGGGGCTCCTTAGGATGAACTGTGCTTATTTTTGGGGTTCAGGCAGTGGTGCAAGTTGGGTAGATAAGGTGGACAGAACTGATGGAAGGTGACTGGGCTCCATGGGAATAATGCAGGGAATTTTCCTGGGTGCTTGAGGGCTGCATATAATCAGGCCTTGTCTGAACTCCAAAGGTGTAGCCACCTTCCAGGAGGCTCCGTGCCCCAGAATGCTCTGAAGATAGTTCTGAGAATGTCCAAAACAGGGCATTGAATTATTTTCTAGAATACTGAAGGGCTTTGGAATACACAAATCAGTCAAGGATCCTCCTTTGCTGATGCTCATGTTTGCTTTTCTCCATTTCCAGAGAAGTGGACATGGAGTCGGCTCAGCCCCTCCGGGGTGAAACCCCCTCCCAGGTCCGGATTCTCTGTGGCTGTTGGTCCCGGTAACCGCTCCCTCCTTTTTGGGGGAGTGCAGGATGAGGAGGAGGAGGAGAGCCTTGAGGGGGACTTCTTCAATGATATCTATTTCTATGACATGGGGAAAAACCGCTGGTTCCCTGCACAGCTCAAGGTCTGTATATTCACATCTGTTTGGTTCATTGTCTTTCTCAGCTGAAATGTCCTTTGGGCCTCTTAGAGCTTGCATGGAAACACACTGTGTTGTGGACTGCTTTGGGTTGGAAGGGACCCTAAAGCTCCACAGTTCCACCCCCTACCGTGGGCAGGGACACCTTCCACTGTCCCAGGTTGCTCCAAGCCCCGTCCAACCTGGCCTTGAACACTTCCAGGGGTGGAGCAATGAGCTTTCTCTTTAGAGGAAGCCTTTCTGGTAACTCCAGGTGTAAGAGTGCCTCAGGGGGCAATTCCCTTCCTTCAGGATTCAGGCTGCTTCTGCCTCGTTGTTGTGTAATGCAAAATGAAACCAAGCAGCTTGAAAACATTTATGGTGTTTTACTGGAGGATGTTTCCAGGTCAGACATGTAAGTCTGAGATAGTCCAGTAAAAGCTACTGTGTAAAGATCTTGTTGGGATCAAAAACCCTCCCTCTTCTCTCTGGTGTTGAGCTACCAGAAGAGATGAAATATTAACCTTGGCTCATAAGGACTTCAGAACTGGGGCCCTCAGCCCAACTCAGCTCTTTGATTATGTTTGAACCACTCTCAGGGGGCAAGTGAGGTGCAAAGACCTGCTTGAACTTCTTCTTCCCCCTGCCTGTTTCTGGCTTTGTTCTCAAAATGGAGAAGTCAATCACATAATAACAGGCAAACATCCACTCAGATGTTTGCTGCTGCCTTCCAAAACTGCCTGTTTTCCAGCCCTTTCATGCAGTACTCCCAAGACCTGGAGTGCTGCCTGATAATGCACTGTAATTTAGCACCCAGCAATTGTGATTTCAGGAAATCGTGGGTTACTCTCTCTTGCTCCTGTCACAGAGTAGTGGCCTCTGTTTGTGTTTGTGGCACCTGAGAGCAGAAGAGCTGTTAGGAAGCAATTCCATACCGTGGATTCTCCAGGATTTCCACTGCTCCTTGTTTTAGGCTGTTAGAAGTTCATGCTGAAGTTGCACCTATCGTTTGAGACTCAGAATTGTAATGAAAAATGACAGTTCTCCCTCCCAGCAGCATCTGTGCTACTTGTATTAAAGTGCTGTTAGGTGCACACAGTTCACACACAGTCTTCTTTCATTCCTGTTCACAGGGACCAAAATCAGAGAAGAGGAAGCGGAGACGAGGCAGACAAGCCGAATCAGAGGCTGCTGGAGATGAGGAGGTGGAGCAGAGACCTCCCCAGGGCCCCCTGGAGATCATCAAAGAGGTGGTGGCAGAAGATGGGACTGTCATGACCATCAAGCAGGTGATCTCTGGACCTGCAGAAGAGAAGGAAAGGTCTGAATCTGAGGAGGAGGAGGAGGAGGAAACTGGAGCCCTGGGCCAGCAAGTGGAGCCGTGCCCCCGTTCCAGTGCCATGGTGGCAGTGAAACACGGGGTCCTCTACGTGTACGGGGGGATGTTCGAGGTGGGCGACCGCCAGTTCACCCTCAGTGACCTGCACAGCATCGACCTGCACAAGATGGAGGAGTGGAAGGTGCTGGTGGAGATGGATCCAAGTAAGCTTGTGGTGGGATCTGTCCCTTTGCCTTGAGTGTAGCAACACCACACCAGGGAAAAAAACAACTATGGAGCTTCCTCAAGGGGAGGGATGAGCCTTTGAGTGGTGGTTTTTCCTAGGCAGGAAAAAGCTTGGGAGTGTGTGATAATGCAGTGTCTTACCAGAAACCTGTCTGGTCCAGAGCTTTGCTATCACTGGTCTGTCTGCTTTGGAAACCAAGACCTGTAAACAGTATCTTTGTTCACTGGTGGCATGTGCTGTCCTGGGAAGTCCTGATGTGCCAGGCTTGTCCACTTGGCAGAGGACAGGGATGCTTTTGCCTGTCCTCACCTCGGGGCAGTGAGAGTGTTGGGTCCTTCAAAGCACATGGGCATTACCTGGGGCTATCTCTTCATACCTTAATTATCTCTGGGGTTATTTCTTTGTATTAATTATCTCTAAGGTAATCTCTTTGTACCTTAATTATCTCTTTGTACCTCTCTTCTGTTTCCCTTCTCATCCAAGAAGCCCAAGAGTGGCTGGAGGAGTCAGAGTCGGATGAAGAGGATGATGATGTGGAAGGTGCAGAGGGAGGAGAAGAGGAAGAGGAGAGCTCTGAAGAGGAGAGTGAAGATGATGAAGGTAATGATCAAATTAATGCCTTCTCTATACTAATGTAAAGTAAAATACCTGGTTCTGCTGCCAGCCTGGAAAGTCTCGCTGGCATCCAGGTGAGTTTTCCAGCAAAAGCAAAGCTTTCATAGTATATCGCTCTTGGGATAGAAGGGAAGTTTTATTGGTTACTGGTAGATTTTGAGGGTGTTACATTTGGACACGTGAGCTGAAGAGTGTTCTTGGCCTGGCTGTGACCTCTCTTTGTGTCTCACTCCCATTGCACCAGGAGAGGAGCAGCACCCAGCCGTGGAGCCTGGTGAGAACCCTGAGGAATACCTGTCCAGGACAGAGCAGTACTGGATCAAAGTGGCCCGCAGCCACATGGGCCCCGAGGCCAAGGAGAAGAAGGTGGTCAAGGTGGCTCATGCCATGGCAAAGACATTCCATGAGGATTCAGTCTAGACGGTGCTGAGGCTGTTCCAGGAGTGAACAACATGTTGGGAGCAGTGATCAGCCCTGCTAAACCCAGCCTGATGTCCAGAAGGCATCCTGGCACTCCAGCTTTTCCCTCCTCTGAGGGCCTCTGGGCTGAGCAGCCTCCTTGCTCAGTGCTCTGGATATGCTGTTATTCCCGGGAAGGCTGTGGGAGGGTCTTGAGGAACAGGATTGCTGTCCAAGCACCTGTTCTGCTGAGGCTGGGCTATACAGTACTGACTTCTTTGTTTTGAGTCTGTCAGGACAAACTGCACATCACAATGGTTCGCTGGTCCCAAATTTCCCACCCTGACTGGGGCCAGAAAGTGTCTCCAAGGGTTTGTACAATAAACTTACTTGGCTACGTCATCTTGGTTTTCTCAGTTCATCCAGTCCCGCCTTTTCTACTTGTTTTTCTCCTGGTGTGGAAGAGGGGTCGCTGTTCCTGCTGTGAGATACACAGGTGCTGGTTGTAAGGTGCACCAGTAGCCCTGAGGTGTGTCTGCCCTGCCTGGAGAAACCTGGGAATCCTTTCCTACCTCCTCTTTATGGGGGCCACTGTAACCCCTGATGCATGAACAGAATCCTCTTCCTTTTTCCTGTCCTCTGCCCCAGGTTTTGCCTTTCCTTGGGGAATCTCCCCAAGTTCAGTTTCTCACATGTTGGCCCAGTTGTCCTACAGGGGAACTCTTTATGACCAGTGAAATGTCCTACCTGGAGACCTGGTGGAGTACTGAGGACAGGAGGGAATGGGCTGACACTCCAGGAACTGCTTTTCCCCACTCAGCCCCTCTCTCTCCTCAAGGCATCGCTCCCTTCCCAGCAGAGCAGTGCTTTGTCCATAGGGACAACAGATGGGAGCCAAGTGTGTGCTGCATCAAACAAAGGATGACTTGAGGTGCCACCAGGACTGGCTGTCCTTGTGCAGGGAAATCCAGGTGCCAGGGGTATTGCACTGGCAGGGACATCACCAGGGAGCCAAATCCCAGGAGAGCAGGGCTGGGATCTGCCAGGATAATTAGAACGGAAGGAGGATTAAACAGAGCAGGCTGCCAGGGGGATGGAATTGTCAAGGGAAAAACATGTTTGATAGGGAGGGACCTTCCCCACAAACTAACAGGTGAGAGATGAAAACAAACCCTTTCTTGATAACCTGGGAAAGGTGAAAACAAAGCAAACCGTTTATTGATAACCTGGGAGAGAACCTGTGCTCAGTCAGTCACCCTGGGGTCACTGGGTGAGTTCACCTTGGTCTTGTGGGCATTTGATCCTTCGTGTGTGGTGAGTCCATGTCTTTTGTGTGCAGAGTTTTGGGGAATCTGCCACTGAGCTGCATGTGCAGATTTTGTTTGAATTATTTTTTTTTACTAATTTACTTTTGTTTGAAAAATAGTAGCTTTAAAATCACAACAACTGTGCACAAGATCCCAGTCCAGAGGTCCAACCAGACAGGGGAGAACACACTTCTTGCCAGATTTACTTCACCATTTCTTCCCTTTGCAAATCCAGGGATACACACTGACAGGATTTTTTCCCTGGAGCTGAAGCTGGATTGCAGCAGTGCCAAGGATGAAGGTTAGCTTTGTACAGGGAAAGATTCTCCCTCACCCTTCTCTGGTAGAGGGGAACTAGAGGCATCTGCTGGCAAATTCCTTGTTTGCCTTGATCTCATCCTTCCTCCTGCAGTCTGGGTTCATTCTTGGTCTGGTCTGTATTGGCAAAACTTCCACTCTCTTGCTCCAGCAATACCACCGGCTGGGTGGATCCAACCAGCACTAAACATCCCAGAGCAGCCATGGCTGCCCCATCCCTGGAAGTGTCCAAGGCCAGGCTGGACGGGGCTTGGAGCAACCTGGGATAATGGAAGGTGTCCCTGCCCATGGCAGGGGGTGGGACTGGGTGGTCTTTAAGGTCCCTTCCAACCCAAACCACCCTGTGGTTCTATGACCCTACAGCTGATGCAGTTCATGTAGGGGGTGGGCAAGGAGTTGATGTGTTTCCCTAAACCAGGAAACCCTGCCACAGTGTCCGGATTGTGCAGGGCCCCTGTTCTGTGCAAACACCTCACCCACAGGCCCCAAAGCTGCAGCAGAGGCAGGAGATCCCATCCTGCCTCTGCTCAGTTCTACCTTAGCACAAACCCTTGTAGCCAACCTCACCCTCCGACAGCTTCCAAAAATTCCTGCTTTCCCACCCTCCCTTAACGTGGCAAAGCCTGTCAGGATGTGTAATTAGTCCTTAGGTTTCAATTAGGACCTTTACCATCCATCCGACATCGTTTCTCCTGTTGCCCCCCCCCTTCTGTTGCAGTCTGGATGGTTTTTTCCCAGCAGCACTTCCCAACTCCACACGAGGTAAATAGATGCTGCCACAGCTCAGTATCTCTGGAAGATCAGGCCCTGGAGAGTCCCAGAATCTGGGTCTCGGGTACAGCAACCCAGACGCCAGATGGGCTGGTGAGAAGCTGACGTGGCAAGAGCAGGCAGAGGGGTTTGTCTTCATTCCCTTCCTTCCTTTTTGTCTTCCCCAGGGATGCACTGACAGACCAGCCCATCCCTCACACAGGTGGGGTCTGGCCCAGGTCCCGAGTCTCCCTGGGGAGGGACAGGTGCCCTTTTCCCAGTGGATCTGCTGTGACAGCAGGTGGGATGGTTCCCTGAGCCCCAGCCCCTCCTCGTGCTTCGGGTTCTGCTGTAGGAACATAAAAATTCCATTGCAGCCTAAAAAATGATCTAGACCTCAAGTGTCCACGTGCATCTGCCAGCATGGACATAAAACAGCAGGTCTGGACAATTTCCATGGATTTATGTGCCCTGTTGATAGACATTTTAATGTGCCTCAGGTAGATCTGCAGGAACTAGGGCTCATAAGACAAGGAAATACACTGAATTACCTCTCTCTCTGGGCTACTTCTCAAGAATATTTCTGGCCTTGGGCAAATGTGAAAAGCCCAGGACTAAGAAAAATTGCTCAGCTCCCCAGGATTAAGAAAGGCATCATTATTTTTTAATCACGTGGTTTGGGAGCCAATTAATATTAGTCCTTGA
>NW_016690234.1:558995-581961 GCF_001604755.1 Lepidothrix coronata | reverse complement strand
TCTACTGAGCTTGACTGGAACAGAGAAATTAAAAATCCACATTGGATTTGTGCTGGTCCAGGGGCAAGAACAGCAATAACTAGTCAGTCTACCAGTGGGAAAAACGAGTCAGGGAATCACTAGTACTTTTATTGGGTTGGTAATGAGGCGTTTTTGTGCTGGTTTATATGTATCTAAATATCCTACTGTGTTCGCAGGGATCTGTTTAACCAGCTCCTGGCGGGACCTTTGTGTCATGTGCACTTGAATGTCCAAAAAAAACCCCTCCTCTTCAAGAGTCTTTGCAAAGAGTAAAACCAGACTCACAAACCGCAGGGTGGGTTCCCAGGGCTGCAATCACAACGTGTCGTTATTTGGCTCATTTCGAGTGTGCAGAGACCATTCAAGAGGGGAAAAGTGATGACTAAGGACCCAAAAGGGAAAACCAAAACAACAAAAAAAAGGAAGAGGTGGGAAGATGATGGACAGTTACTGTGGAAATTTAAATTTCAAAGTTCTCCTTTCCCCTGTCCACCCATAGCCCTCTGCCTGGAAAGGGAAAGGAAGGAAAAGAGGAGGAAAAGCTGCAACAGGAGGGAATCAGACCATGTAAGGAAAAGAACTGAATTTAACTGGCACATGCTCTAATCCTTAGTTTATTTCTGGTTAAAAATATAGCAATCCAGTGCAGTGTAATAAGAAATCTGCTGAAAAGGTAGCAGAGAAACAGCTAAAACAGAAGCAAAGCAAAGCTGAGTCCACAAATCCGGGCTGTATCCAACAACTCTGGATGTGAATGTCCAGGAGGGATTTCCCCCTCCTTTCCCACCCCCCCAAATATCCATGTGAGGGTTTCATCCCACCCTCGGGTGCTGCCACACTCGCACAGAGCTGCAGTGGGGAGAACTGAGGGTGGAATTTGGTCCCTGGACGTACCAAATCCCAAAGGAGCCACTGGAATTGTGCCTGGTGGTGGTGGATCACCGGCAAAGCCGATCTCCACCTGGGGGGAGGGAACAGTCCCTTGGGAAAGCGAGGGGCCATCGGCCACTTCCAAGGAATGGAGCTGAGACTGCACTGGGATTGGGACCATGACAGCTCAGAACAGGGATACGGCATCTTTAATGAGTATGCAGATTATCCGTGGGGAAGGGGAGGGGACAAAATCAAGGCAGGCATAGTACAAAGATGGTAGAAACAAATTAAGTGACATAGAAAAAAAAAAAGAAAGAAAAGAATACATCCTTAGAGGCTGCCATTGCCAATGATGGTTGGTTGGATTTTCTTTTTTTTTTCTTTTTTTTTCTTTTTTTTTTTTTTTACAGGGACATGTTGGAAGCTGGAATATACATCCTGCATTACAAAGTGCAAAATACTACATGCTCAGAGCCCAAGCATGATGTCTGAAACAGTCCACAGCAAGATGTAAGAGACAAACCCACCACCCTCTCCCTCCTCTCTGGGACATGCTCCAGTGCTCCTCCCCAGATGCCTTGGAAAAACAGGTTTATTTTTGCTTGGTTTTGTTTTATTGTTATCCCAAGTGGGTCGGAATTGAGCCCTCTCTCCCCTGTCCCTCCCCACCAATCTGCTCCCCGGCATCTCCGTGCACACGCTTTGGGATGGGATGGGCTGGGATGCTCCTCACCAGCACGGCACAATGACCAGCAAGTCGGGTTGCTGACGGTGCCTCCAAGGTTTTTTTTTTGGGAATCCAGGGACACGTTTTTACCCAGGAGAAATTGGCTGTGAATTAAAAGTAGCACTGGGTGTTTTTCCAGCCTTGCCATGTCGGGGAGCAGCCTGGGGAGGAGGAGTGAAGGCAGGAGGGTGGTGGGCCTGCTGCTCACACCTCATGTTCCCTATTCCCCCCCTGCCCCAAGGAATTTTGGGAAAGGCCAATTGCTGCTTTGTTTTAAAAACAAATACCAAAATAGGGCCCCTTCTCCCATCTTTTCCATCCAGACAGGGTTCATGCCTTCCCTGTGCTCCTTCTCTCCTCCTTCTTACAGCAACATTCCTCCATTTCCAAAGGAAGAAAAGCATGGTTTTGCTTTTCTCTCCCATTTGTCATTAAAGCTGTTGTGGATTTCCCTGGGAAACTCAGCCTGGAGCGTCCCAGCACCCGTACATACATCAAACAAACTCTCCCCATGGTCCCCCCAGCTCATTTCCAGTTTGGGGTTCATTACTGTTGTTATGACCATATTTTTTTTTTGGGGGGGGTGGGTAAGGGGAAGGGAAATGAGGTTTTCTTTTGTTGGGATTCCTTCTCATCCTTCCCAGTGTTGGGGGGGCAGAGTGTTGATAGCATTTTGCCATGCCACACAGCATAGTGTTATACAAGCAAAGAATTTTGGCTAAAATCCAAAAAACATTACCCAGGAAAAAAGGCAAACTGTGAGTGAGACTCGATCGTTTGTTGTTCTTCTGTGAAAAGACTTGGAAATTGTCGGAGGACAGTTCGAGTTATGATTTTTCCCTTTGTTTTGTTGTTGTTGTTTGGTTCCGGTTTGTTTTTGTTTTTTGTTTGTTTGTTTTTTTCCCCCATTCATACATGTAACTGTTATTTTTGCAAACAAGACAGTCTTGAATTAGATGAAAAAGTTAATAAACAAAATGGCGACTCCAATATTTAGTAAGATCACCATGACTACCAGGATGGGAGCTGAACCCTGGAAGAGAAAGAGAAGGAGAGGAGTTAGAACGTTGGAATTCTGCCCAAGGCTGCCCTGTAGCAGGGTCAGGAGCTCTATGGGGTCCAGGCAGGTCTGTGGATGGGCAAACCCTGATTGACACCCCAGCAAATGATCCCAGAGTGCCCAGAAACCCTCAGTGAATTTTTTTAGGCTACCAAGCAAACACCTGGATGCACCCACTGACCAAGACATGGACTTCCCTGTGTCATTCCCATAGGAAATCTGGCCTTAAAAAAATGAAATTGGTTGTCAATGAAAAGGAAGAAAAAACCCCATTTATTGGATCATACAGGTGTTTAGGGATGGTTTGGAGGAGTCTCCACAGGACATTTCCCAATAAACACAATTGTTTCTCCAGGCCTTCTGGTGATGGCAAACATCAGGCCAGGACACAGTGATCTGTGTTCAGGCAACATCTTGGGAAAGCTGTAATAACCTTTTCTGATGTTTATAAGAACCAAATAAAGCTCCTGGGAACTACCTGGAAGTGTTCAAGGCCAGGTTGGACAGGACTTGGAGCAACCTGGGATAATGGAAGGTGTCCCTGCCCATGGCAGGGGGTGGGACTGGGTGGTCTTTAAGGTCCCTTCCAACCCAAACCACCCTGTGGTTCTATGACCCTACAGCTGATGCAGTTCATGTAGGGGGTGGGCAAGGAGTTGATGTGTTTCCCTAAACCAGGAAACCCTGCCACAGTGTCCGGATTGTGCAGGGCCCCTGTTCTGTGCAAACACCTCACCCACAGGCCCCAAAGCTGCAGCAGAGGCAGGAGATCCCATCCTGCCTCTGCTCAGTTCTACCTTAGCACAAACCCTTGTAGCCAACCTCACCCTCCGACAGCTTCCAAAAATTCCTGCTTTCCCACCCTCCCTTAACGTGGCAAAGCCTGTCAGGATGTGTAATTAGTCCTTAGGTTTCAATTAGGACCTTTACCATCCATCCGACATCGTTTCTCCTGTTGCCCCCCCCCTTCTGTTGCAGTCTGGATGGTTTTTTCCCAGCAGCACTTCCCAACTCCACACGAGGTAAATAGATGCTGCCACAGCTCAGTATCTCTGGAAGATCAGGCCCTGGAGAGTCCCAGAATCTGGGTCTCGGGTACAGCAACCCAGACGCCAGATGGGCTGGTGAGAAGCTGACGTGGCAAGAGCAGGCAGAGGGGTTTGTCTTCATTCCCTTCCTTCCTTTTTGTCTTCCCCAGGGATGCACTGACAGACCAGCCCATCCCTCACACAGGTGGGGTCTGGCCCAGGTCCCGAGTCTCCCTGGGGAGGGACAGGTGCCCTTTTCCCAGTGGATCTGCTGTGACAGCAGGTGGGATGGTTCCCTGAGCCCCAGCCCCTCCTCGTGCTTCGGGTTCTGCTGTAGGAACATAAAAATTCCATTGCAGCCTAAAAAATGATCTAGACCTCAAGTGTCCACGTGCATCTGCCAGCATGGACATAAAACAGCAGGTCTGGACAATTTCCATGGATTTATGTGCCCTGTTGATAGACATTTTAATGTGCCTCAGGTAGATCTGCAGGAACTAGGGCTCATAAGACAAGGAAATACACTGAATTACCTCTCTCTCTGGGCTACTTCTCAAGAATATTTCTGGCCTTGGGCAAATGTGAAAAGCCCAGGACTAAGAAAAATTGCTCAGCTCCCCAGGATTAAGAAAGGCATCATTATTTTTTAATCACGTGGTTTGGGAGCCAATTAATATTAGTCCTTGANAACCAAATAAAGCTCCTGGGAACTACCTGGAAGTGTTCAAGGCCAGGTTGGACAGGACTTGGAGCAACCTGGGATAGTGGAAGGTGTCCCTGCCCATGGCAGGAGGTGGAACTGGATGAGCTTTAAAGTCCCTCCCAACCCAAACCATTCCATGATTGTGTGATTCTGCCTGGAAACCATTGCAGGAACCCTGGCCCATGGAACACCCACTACAGCCTGGGCTGAACATCCCCCCAGGAGCATCCATTGCTTTCCACTGAGCATAAGGACAGCCCAGACAATTGTACGGGACCTGATGAGGATGGGGCTCTTGGACCCCGTTAGAATCCCAGGAATGACAGAAAGGGACCCCTCAGCGTGGGGACTGCAGACAACCCTCCAACACATCTTTGTGCAGAACATTGGTCAGAAAAACACCCATGGCATCACCTTATCCCTGTCACCCCATCCCTGTCACCCCATCCCTGCCTCCTCATCCCTGTCACCAAACATTCCCCGTCCCAGAATGTTAACGTGGCTCACACCAGGGTGAGCAATCTTGTGTGCAGGTAGGTGGTAGCTATTTCTTGGAGTAGCTGGGATCCTCAGCTATTCCTGCTGCAGCCGAGCTGTGCCAGCTTTAACCGCCTGGAATGCTCTAAATCCTTTCTCCAGGCTCCCGTCCTCCTCCTAATGCTCCTGTGGCTGCTGGGAGGGCTCGGGGCAGGGGTGGGTGCCCTTTGGGAGCTTTCCTTATGCCACTCTGCAGAGCTGCTGGAAAATAAAAGGCAAAAACACTCTCCTTGCTGACCAGAGCTCGTTTCATTCCGAGCAGGCTGATTCAGTTCGCAGTTGGGAGTGGGTGGGAGCGAGGATGCTGGAGCTCGCTGGAAAGGCATATTTGTAGCTTAGCAACAGGGTCAAAGACAGCCAACCAACGGAGGGATTGTGGAGAGCCTCTCCTGGCAGCCAGGTATCCACGCCCGGCTGCTTCCAAAGGCAGAAACCACCCCCTTGTTGCCAGCCCTCCCCCTTCCCCAGCCCGGCCGCTGCCAAGCCCCGCGCCGGCGTTATTGGGATGGGGGGGATTAGCTGCATTTCACAAGATTATTGGGTTTTACCATTTCTGAGCCCGTGGTAATATAATAACAGATTGCAGGCGATTAGCACTGTCATTGTTGCTGTTGGCAGGGCACAGGGACACAGGGAATGCTCTCGGATCCCTCGGCCCCGCAGCCAGGGAGGGCTCAGCCGTGCTTCCATCGGCCCTGGGCCACTCAGTGGTTGAGTTCCCTGCCAAAAAAGCGGCAAATATTTGTGCCCTTGCTCTGCTCACACCACTAGACCCTTCTAATTCCCTGGTGTTCCTCACAAATGCTTTGGGATGGACCTGCTGGGCTGATGGAGATCACAACCCTTCGTACTGGTGTTCACAGGATGCTGATGGGATGTATCCAGGGATACACTTCTTTGGTCTCTTCTCCCAGGTAACAAGCAGCAGAATAAGAGGAAACAGCCTCAGGTTGCACCAGGGGAGGTTTGGATCGGATATTAGGGAAAAATTCCACACCAAAAGGATTGTCCACCCAGGGCAGTGGTGGAGTCCCCATCCCTGGAGGGATTTAAAAGCCCTGTGGATGTGGCATTTGGGGACATGGGTTAGTGGTAGCCTTGGTGGTGCTGGGGGATGATTGGACTTGATCTTAGAGCGTTTTCCAACCTAAATGATTCCACAGTTCTGTGATTTACACACCAGTCCATCGAAGCCGTGCCCTCACCTGGAAGAATGGGGGGAGCCAACACCCACTTCCATCGGCAGCGCCTGCCTTCCCCTGCACGGATGTTTTGCTCGGTTCCCTGGCTCAGTCTGTGCCTGTTTGCATCCTGCATCCCCTTTTGCAGTGCAGAGGCAGGAGAAAATCCTTCCTTTGCCACTGCATGGGTGGGATCTTCCACATTTGCCAGCAAAAGCATCCCAGGAATAGGATGACCAGGGAGGGGAGGGGTCTCTGTGAACTGAACAGCTCTGACTGTCTGACAACTCACAAATTCTGCTTCCTTTTAACAGTTCCTTCCTTTTTAACACCCTCGTCCCTGTGCCAGCTCCACGGAGGGCTCTCCAGGCAGGAATGGCAGGTAGGGCTGCTCCCCCGGTGTGGGGCTGGAGCCCTGCCCATGGCAGCTGGTGGATAAGCAGCTTTGAGACTCCAAAGCTTCTGTTTTAGCTCCAATTATGAATCCTGCTGCACCTCTAAACCCTTATGTCTGGCTTATTTCTATCTTGTCAGGTCTTTGTGCCTTCACCTCTGCTCAGAGGAAACACTTGCCCTTCTCTCCTTTGATGGCCTGGGATATGTGTCATCCAAGAAGTGATTCCTGCTCGATGCCCGGGCAGGAGATGAATCAGTTCTGCAGCTCTGCTTTGGAAGAGATGTTTTGCTGAGCCCAGCCTGACCATAGGTCACTGAACTCCCTTTTGCTGCAGTTCCAGTCATTGTTTTAGAACAAGTGGCTTTTACAACTCTTCCCACCACATCCCAAGCCTCTAACAGGAATCACTGCCTTTGGAAAGAAGAGACAGAGCCCTTGATTTGAAACTCTGTGTTGTCTGGTGGGGCTTTATCTCATCTTTAGCCTCCTATAGAATCATGGAACGGTTTGGGTTGGAAAGGACCTTAAAGATCATCTCATTCCAACCCCCTGCCACAGGCAGGGATCTCCTGGAGCCCAAAGAAAACCCCGAGGCCAGTTGGGCCTATTTCCTGAGCTGGGCTTTGTGTGTCAAAGACAGCAAGAAGCTCTGACACTCCCTTTAGCCCTGCAATAGGAAATTGTGAAATCAGGCTGTCAGGAGCTGGGAAATTTGGTTAAACCACCCTTCCTGCCAGCCAGGAGCCAGGCTCGGCTCTGGAATGCCATCCTGCCTCCCAGCTCCGTGCCCGCCCGTCCAGAACCCGCTTCCCTGGGAAGCAGACGCCAGTTGGCAGCGTCCTCTCACCCAATTTTAGCTGTCTAAATGTTAGACATCCAGCCTGCACTCCCCATCCAGGCTGTCTGGAGCCCAAGTGACGTGGGATGAATCCCACCCAGCATGGCTACCAGCCTGGCTTCAGGAAAGGAAACATTCCAGCGAGCTCTGGTGTGCCCAGGCATCCTCTGGCGAGAATTTCACCAGCAAATCCAGGCTGGGACTTTTTATTTTTATTCTATATAACTAGATCCTGGAGTGCTTCACAGGAGAAGGAAAACATCTGCCAAGGATGGGCAACGCACATTAGCTGGGCTAAAGGGTCCTTCTGTATCAACAGGGAGAGTCTCCAAGGAATTCTTAGATTTCATTCCAAGCTTAAAGAACAGAAACTTAGACCTAAACTCATGGATACACTAAAATATGAATAACCCCTTGCTATATGGCATAGGAGTAATAACAGTAATTGGAGCTGTAGAGTAATTTCTGCCCCTCTGTCTTGTTTGTTTTTATCCTGTAACTGTTGTGTAGCAACTCAAGAGTCTTACTGGGAATACGAGGGACAGCTGGTTTACAAATGCAATTGTAGCATAATTAATTTAAGCATTAACAATCCATTATTATCTGTTATCACAGGGTACAAGCTCTGCCTCTCTGCCATGGAAACCATAGTGCAGGTTACCTAGGAATCCCTCTGGGATCTATTAAGTGTAATTACTAAGGACTTGGATCAGCAAAAAAAACTATATATGCACCATTTTCCAGCCTCAGCACTGCGGAAAGTGCTGCAAACTTAGCAGCTCCATGACATTTGTGCTGAATTGTCACATAACTGCCAGGAACAGGCTCTGTGAAATGGGTGAGGAGCATTTAGCAAAAGAAACATCAGGGATTCACTTTGCTTTCTCCAGTGGATTGCAGCATCTCCCGTGACTCCAGGAAGGGGCCCAGGAGATGCCAAACGTGCCTGTGTGAGTGAAACTGAGTTGGATGGGATGGAAAACCCGCTTCTGGGGGGAAATAAGGCTAAAAACATGAGGATTTATCCCAAGAGGGTGCCTTGATTTATGAGGATTTATCCCAAGAGGTTAGTGAACTGGTTTGTGCCCCCTGGTTCAATCCTCAGTTTAGAGGTGCTGGGAGAGAACTCTGTCTACAGTTTATGTGTGTTTGGAGTTCTGTGTGTTTAAGATTTTTGGTTCTTGTGCACTCAAAAGTTGGTGTTTGACCCCAAATTTTTCCAAGCTAAACAATGTGGAATTGGGCTCAAACCCTTAAATTGAATCCAGGATGACAAGAGCAGAGTCAGCAAGGTGCTCTCTCAGGAACATCAAAGGGCCCTGGAGATGAAAAAGGTTTGAAAAAGGACCCTGTCGAGCGAAACATCCCATTTCTCTGTGAACATTATCTACCTCCTGTTGTTACACGTCACACCTGCGATGCCTGAACACGAGAGAGATTAGAGCAGGAACAGTTTCTGGTTATTATTTGAGACAACCCCAAAAAGGTTTGCTCTGCACACACTGCAGCCCCTGGGGCGACGCTCAGCCCCGCCTCATTCCAGAGGGGTGAGAGGATGGCAAGAGGGCTCCTCTGCTTCCTTATTCCCATGTAATTATGGCTTCTATTTGTCTGGACACGCAGGTCCCACGGCCATTTGGGATTAGGGCTGAATCTGGTTGAGATGAGAGAAACAAGGAAACCCAGGGATGCCTTTGTTAGGAGACCTGGGGATGGCTCCCGATGGGGAAAAAAAAAAATGGAAAAACCTGAAGCTGGAAGACTAAAACCCCAGGGATAAGCCATGGGGTTCAATCCCAGGGAGGTTAACGCCAAACAAGTCCCCAGGTGCCTTTCCCAGCAGACTGGTCCCAAGGCAGACAGATGGGAGCATCTCTGTGCACAACCCAAACAGTGGGTGCCTCTTTGGGACAGAGAAAACACCCCGTTCTTATTTTTAACTCATTTTACAATCTCTAGGGCTAAAAGTGCCCAACTTCTCTGAAGAAAACACACCAGCTCGAGGTCAATCCCTTCAAGAATAACCCCACAGCGCTGGAAAAGGGGAGCATCCCTCACGGCATCAGTGGGGAGGTGCCATTTCTGGCGCTCCATCCCCTCTTCCCCGGCCCGTGCCGGCCCGTGCTGAGCCCCCTGCCCTGATCCCTCCCTCGGCTCCCTCCGGCTGCGCGGAGCACTCGGCAGATCCCTGCTCCTGCTGCAGATTGGCTGCCTCCTCCTCACTTTCCCCAGCGACAGCGAAACCTGCTCGGAATATCTCGATGGCAAATACGCCCCTCGCTCGCCGCGCGAGGGAGGGAGATGCTGCAGCCGCTGGAATTCCTCCCCGCCTCCCCCGCGGGGACCTGGGGGGGACAGGGGGGTCTCTTGGAGATCCCTCACCCGGGAGATGCCTCTGAACTGCCTTTGCTGCAGTTTTTTTCCGCGGGTCTGTTTGCGGGAGGAGGCAGCAAACAGCTGAGAGCGCTGGGATTTTATCCGCCAGCGTGTGACGGTGCAAGGAAATGTCAGGGGTGGCTGGGGTGGGTTTTTTTTTTTGGCTCCTGCCCTCCCATCGGTCTCGATGCGATGAGACAGTGGGATTTTAAAGGGCCAAGTCTCGAGCCTACTCACGTCTCCAGGGTGCCTTTAAGTGAGACCACGACGTGTCCCTGGAAGTCTCCACCTAAACGGCCGTGATTGCTCCTGCTAAACGAGGACAGGCAGATGAATCAGGCTCCGTTCGTGCCTGAGCACCGGCCCTTCCCGCGGGCCTGCTGAGCTCCTCTGTGCCCACAGCCCTTCTTTTCCCTCTCAGAAGCTGCAGATGTTCAGCACCTGCAGAAAAGGAGATCTGGTCTCTATTTTCCCCCCCCAGCCCTACAATGTGCTGTGTTTTGTGCTGATGGATAAAAGGGTTGCTGGCGTTTTAGAATGCCACTTTCCCTTCTCAGTCTCTCAACAATTCCTTTTTTCCTTTCCCATTTTAGATCTCCTCAAAGGCTCCAGGAACCTGTGAAGCATCCAGGCACAGGCTTGAGCTTTGTGCCTTATGGGCCTTTAAGGATGGAAAGGATGGTGACGTTCCTATAAATCCCTTAATCCGACAACACCGACACCGGTCCCGGCACGTTGGTTCCCATTTCCCTCTGCCCCAGCACTGACAATTGATGGGAGTTTGTTCTGTGCATGAGGGGTCAGTGCACACAGAGACACAGAGAGATCAGGTGGCTTTAAATGTAATTTTAAAGCGTTTGTGTGGCTTCAGCACTGGCTCAATGACCCCAAAACCCCCAAATCCCCTGAGAGCGAACACCAAGCAGGGCTGAATTTCATCAGTGTTATTGAGTAGTGGCCTCAAGAAATGACCTTCCTAAGAGTATTTTTCAATTACTTACGCGCAGCTCCAACAAATGGGAGCTTCTTTAAAAGGACTGGTGAAAAATGACAGAGAAAAGTTCCCACAGCTCATAGAGCAACCTGTAAGTCTGACTCCTCCCTGGAGTGTGCATCCCTACGTGTGCAGGGATGAAAAAGGCTGGATACAAGGGACCCCACAGCCTCCAGCTGGTCCAAGAAATCAAGAGCACTGTTTTTTTGGAATGTGTATTTGTAAGCCCTGCATCCTGAGCCTTCTCTGGTGAGCACTGCCAGAGGTGTGCCTTGTCTGGAAGCTGGAGCTGGCACTTCAACACAGAGCCAGCTCACTGGGCTCATTGATGGCTTGTGTAGAGCTGGTTTATGGCAGATTATTTTTAAAACAAGCTAAGCTGGGAGGGTGACCTCAGTTCGGCACAGGGATACTCCAGGTAGGGGCAAAAATAGCCCTACTCAGCTCCAAGCATCCTTCCTGCTCATTGGCAGGCACCTTTCTGGAACAGCCCAGCTGCCTGGGAGATGAGAAATGCCCTTTGCAGGGAGCAGCTTCCCAGATGGCAGTGCTGTGGATCCCAGGGAAGCAGGCTGTCATGCAAGCTGAGGCAGTGTGGGCACACACACACACACACACACACACACACACACACACACGTGTGCACGGACATGCGTGTGCAGCCGGCCCTGCCCCGGAGCCTACACTCACCAGGGAGAACGAAGGGAAGGGGAATTTCAGCCTAGTGTGAGAAATGGAGATTTTGGGGAAACTGGGGAGCCTTCATTCTGTGTGGAGAGAGCTGGAGCATGAGCAGGATGCAGTGGATTTTTGCAGGATTAAGCGTGTGAATGGTGAATGTTCCGTGTTGCTGAGCACACACACGGAGGTGGATGTGGGGACTGTGGGATAAATCTTTCCCCCTTAGTCTGACCCTCCTCTTCCTCAGGGACTCACTACATTCACTGAAATTTGAAATGCTTTGAGGGCCTTGATGGCAGGTGCAGGCAAGGTCATGGGTTTAGGCAGGAGGTTGGAACACACATCCCATTCCTCTCCTACACCTTCCCCTGCTCCTCTCTGACCACCCCCTCCCTGCCAGGCCCCTGGAACCAAACCCTGCTAGCACCGTGCAATTCCTGCTAGAACAAATTGTTGCTGGCATTGTAGGTTATTTAAATCCACATATTATCTCTTCCTCTGTATTACATTAGCTTCCTCCCAAACCTTCGCCATCTGTTCCACCCTCGGTTATGAATGTGAGAAAACTGAACATGCTGCTCCACAGCTACAGCACTTCACAAGTATGATGTGCATCCTAATGGCTTTTCCATGCGCTTTTCCATGCAGGCTGTGCCCCTTCCCTAGTGCCCAGGACTCCCTGGAAATAGCCAGTGATGTTGTGTTAGTGGCTATTTTCCTCCAGTGTTGTGGAGGGAGGTTTATGTGTGAGGTGGAAGTCTCGGCAGCGTGTCTGACATGGGGTGGGCGGGGAGAGACCCCAGGACTGTTTGTGCCAGCGATCTCCTGAAGATCGTGTGGCTCCCAGTGAGGAGAAACTGTGGTTTCATCCCTCCTTTGTGATTCATGTCTCTCCCAGCTCCCTGCTGCCACGGGAGGTCATGTTGTCAAAGATGCTGCAGCATCTGTGAGTCCCACGGACTTCAACAGGGTTGGTGTCTGTGCAATTACTGCTGCTGCTCTTCCCCTGTGAGAGCCTGTCAGGCTCCTAATGCTGCCTGTCATGTCTCCAGTGCTTCCAGGCATCCACACAGGCAGGTAAGGACAGCCTGGATGGTTCAGCACCCGCGGGTTGGCTCAGTGGGGTGTGCTCAGGGCTGAATTCACTGGAGCTCTGTATTTTCAGGGCTGGCAGGACGTGTCCTGCAGAGCAGACACCAGCACACTCCGTGCTCAGCTCCCCCTCAGAGCCGTGTGGGTGCTCCTGAGCCTGCGCCGAGCTCACAGGATGAACAGGAAGGCAGAAAGCTCAGGGCTGTGTGTGTGTGGGGATTTATCCACAGCCACAGCAGGGAAGCTGTGGCAGATCTGTAGTTTAGTCCTTCCTGCATCCTGGCTGCTCATGGGCTGCAGATGCCACCACTCTCTCCTCTCTCCCACCTTTGGAGGTGCCAACACCTTGGCTGTGCTGGCAGAGCGCTGGAGGAGCAGGGATGCTGTAGGTATGGCAACGGGAATCATCCCTTACACACCACCATGCCTCGAGCCCAAATTTTCAGCGTGACTGACAAATCCATTTCAGTTCCATGACCCCAAACCACCAAGCACCATCCTCTGCTCCCCTGACAGGGAGATTTAGCTCCTTTCTTCTGCCAGAGCCTGAAATATCACTGCCTGAGCACTACAGGTTTTCCATTTCTCCTGTGTAGGTCTGGGACATCCAGCATGGGACCTGCAGCCCTGCCCTGTGTTTGGTGCTGACTCAACAAGGGGCAATTTGGGACAGTGGTGGCTTCCTCACTGCTCCCATCAGACCCCCATGAACTCTTCCAGCAATGCCAAAGCAACAGGGAGAAAAGTGAGCAAGTAAGGAAGCTTCTCAATGATAAATCCAGGAATCATCAAAAACCAGGGTGGCAAAGAACCTGAAAATCACACAGCTCAGCCTCCTCCCAAGGAGGTTCAGCTCTGCCCAGGTTCCATCTGAGCTGTTGATGTACAACCAGGTCTTAGACCCCCTCCTCCTCCCATCCACCACAGCCTCCCCAGGCAATTAATTACAGCCCTCAACTCATTAGCGATGGCTAATGGCTCACCCCTCCTCTAAGGCTTGAATTTAAGCCCATTAATTCTGTTCATCGAGAACAGATTATTCCCTTCCACTTTGCAGCAGCTTTTATGTGTTTGAAGATCACTCTGTCTCCTCTCCTCTGGCCTGAACACCTCCTGCTCTTCCCAGCAGTATCCTTATGCCCAAAGTATCCTTATCCCTCCCAAAATGAGGAGCCCAGGGAGGGATGTCTCACGAGGGATTGTCCTCCACACACTCCTGGACCACCGTGAAGTTCTGTTGCCATCACCAAAACACAAGGAATCATCACCAATGCCTCGTCTACTCCTGCAGCTTTTCCACCAGATTCCCAGCAATAATGGATTTGTACCAGGAGCTGGGCTGCAAAACAAACTCAAACTTGCTGCTCACATCCTCCAGTGAAAATCTTGCTGTTCCCACCACAACAGCCTGCAGGGAAAACCTCATAGGATGGGAGAAGTGAGGAAGGGGGGATTCAAGGCAAAACCCAACAATAATTCAGGTTTTTCAGTTTTCCTTCCCATCCCAGACCCACAACAGCACCAGGTTTCTCCACCAGATTTCCACACACAGTTTCTCCTACTCACCGTACTGGATTTGAGCGCATCCCCACTGTCCTCTTCAGATTCTAGTGCAACAGGTAAAGATTTCTGTGGCGGGGAGAAGGTTAAGTCCCACCTTAGTAGCCGAGGTTCAGCTTTGTCCCCGAATCTCAGGTTTTCCAGTTTCTGCACCGTGGGCTCTGCAGAGGAAGCTGGCCTGAAATTCTCTTTGTTCTGGGACTTAGACCTCAGTCTCTGAACCCCGAAGCCCCGCTCTTCCCCACGGTGGTCGTCAGCCATGCTCCTGCAGCCTCCCCCTTTGCTGTAGTGTCTTTTTTGGGTGTGAATCTCTTGCATATAAGAATCCATCCTCATGAGGGGCTTCATCTCCATCTCGTAATTGCTCATCTTTTCCTCGTCCAGCTCAAGCAGTTTGGAGCTCCCTGAGCTGTGGTTGTGGGACCTGTGGTGGGAAGTCCATGAAACCGTGGCAGGGGAATCTGTCCACCTCTCTCTTTGCTTGTGGTTGGAGGCCGAGTGTTTGTGTCCTCCACTCCGACCTCTGTAGTCTTCAGGGGCGGGGGCTGCCCCCAGCTGCCCGGCGCGCAGGGTCCCGCTTCTCACACCGCGCGTCCCGCCGGCCTTCTCTTCGCTGCTCCAGCTGTTGGGTCGCAGGTAATCCCCGCCACGCCCCTCCAGCAACATCTGGATCTCCCCACCCCTCTCTTCGTCCACCGAGACCTGCCTGGAGAAGTGGGCGCTCTTGTTCCTGCAGGAGGGGCCCAGGGGGGGCGTGGAGGAGGGGCTGGCAGGGAAGCTCTGCAGCGGGCTGTCGTCGGGGGTCAGGTCGGACGGGGTGGTCCCTTTGCGGTACAGCTCGGGGCTCTCCTGCTGGAGGGGGGTCCCGGTGGACAGGACCTCAATGTCGTCGCTCGAGTTCTGGCGCTTCGGTCTCTGGCATTCGAGCCCTTTTTGTGCAGCCGTGAAGGGGGAGGAGAAAGGGGGAGAGAAAGGAGACAGGGTTATTTCTATTCTGTGGGTGCCCGCCGGGGTTTTCATCTCGCAGAACAGTGGTGGATGGTGGGGAACAGCGGGGTGGGATCGGGACAGCAGCACCACAGCACAATAAACATCTGCTGCCACTGGAGCAAGAGAAAGGCACCGCTGCTTTGACACCAAACCTGCCCTCACATCACCCCCAGCACCTGCAGAGCTGCCCAGTGCGAGCGGCTGCAGCCGGCACGGGAATGGTTTTGTAGCCCCAGGGACATGGGGAACACACTAACAATGCAGAGCTGCTGCAGGGGGTTAGTATGGTTTTTTGGGATCCACCTGATCACCTTTTCCCATCAGGTCCCCATCTGGAAGCATGAGAAGGGAAATGTATGATGTGGCTGGTGGCAGCTCACAGCTCACCCTGTGCTCTGTGGGTGTGCTGGGCATCACTGGGATTACCCCATGAGTGCTGGGTGCCACTGGGATCACTGTGTGCTCCTGGACACCCCATGGATCATCCCATGCCAACAGCCCCCACACCTCTCCTGGATGGGAAACACCTCAGCTTTCAACTGTGAGCTGCAGAAGGGAAATCTCACCTCAAAGGTTTCATAAGGAGATGGCCACATCAGATGTGCAAGGAAAATCCCACAAACCTTTTATCCAAGAGCTTTCCTGTCCCACACAGACCAGGAGGACATGGACATTTCCCTCCTCAGCCCCCCTGGCTGTGCTGGAGAGGACACAGGTGGCTGTGCCTCACATACACAGGCAGGACCACGTACAACATACACCATCCTCCTTATTCCATCCTGCTGATGTCTCTTCATTCCCTTCAAACCCAGAGATTCCCCAGACAGTGCCTCCCTGGGGACAGGGACTTCTAAGGGACTGGATGTCTTCTGCTGCTGAAGGAACACTTCACTTCTCTGGACAGTAACAAAAAAACTCCAACTTGTTAATCATTGATGAAACACCGAATTATTTCAAGGCGGTTCAAGCTAATAGTGGTTAATTCTCATTTTCCCCTCTCAAGTTGTTCCCAGCTAAAGCCATGCTAAATTATGGGAATAATTTGATAAATATATTAAGTGCCTAATGCCCCTGAAATGCGTCTAATTGCGATTGCCATGGCCAGACAAGAAATGAGGCTCCAAAAGGAAGAGCTCAATTTCTTGCCACCGTTTAAAAATAAATGCTTGGAAGTGCCTGCTCTGATCTTTCCCCTTCTGTTGAGGAATTTTCTCTTTCACATCTTTTTGGGGAGCTTCTGGTGCTGGGATGTGCCTTCACCCAGAGCTACTCCCAAGTCCCACCACGTCAGGGTTGGGATACATGTGGGGCACATGGGAGTGTGAGGATGGATGTCCCCATCAAAGCTCTTACAGGGGAGGTAAATAGTAACAAGCTTAGAAATCTCCTACTGAAGCAATTTATAGAAAATGATCTCCTAATGACTCAATTTCTGGAGACAATACTCAGTTCAGCCTTAGTTTGTTCCCTGTGTCCCTGTTTGTATGTTGGAGACTGAATTTCCTGGGATTTATCCAAGGCTGCTGAGGAATCCTGGTAGTGGTGGGAAATTGTTGTGAAGGACCAAGGTGGAGCTCACCCCCTCTGTTTTCATGCAGAATAAATGTCCCTGGGATAAAATACAAACTGATTTTGTTGTTCAGACATTCCCGTTCCAGCCAGCCTTTGATACCACAAATAGGAAACTGAGGCACAGAGGGAATAAAGGGCTTTGTATGAGAAGGTTGGAAAGCCACCTGTCGGAACGGGCTCACCCAAGACTTCGCGTGTCCCCGTTTGTCTCAGGAATCTTCCACAATTCTGGTCTCCAGGGCTTTTGCCGGAGTTCCAGAGATTTGAAAGCTTCCCACCAGCTCCGAGGAGCTGATTTCCAGTGGCACAACCAGCCATGGCCTTGCTACACCCACCACTCCTGCACCTTCCCTGATCCCCAGAGCCCCACAACAGGGGCAAGAAAGCCCAGTGATGCTCCAGCATCCTCACCCTGGAGACCCACATCATGTTATTTAGCCCCACCTCATCCTAAACGTTCCCCACCCACACCTGCAACGAGCTGATCTAACTCTGCCTCTCCATGGGTTAATTCCCTGAGTTTTGCAGCCCCTGGCTGGGGCTCTGGGAGGAGCAGGGATGAGGATGACTGCCCCCCAGTCCCGGAGCCCGCAGGGATCCAGGCGTTTCCTCCCGCAGGAATCCGGCAGATGCACCGGTGCCGTCCTGCCGGCTTTCGACACCCGAGGATGTGCAACAATTATTCCGAGCTAAAATTAGTCGTGGAGCACGTGATATTCCTGGAAGAACGGCTGTGAGAGCGCGAAGGAGGGTGGGGAGCACTGACTGTGGATTTCCAGCAGGATTGAGGCAGCTGTGCCCAGCCCAGGAGGCTTCAAAGCCAAACCCGTGCCCCCGGGCACCCGGAGCACCCACGTTTGGGATTTGGGTGCGGTGCTGAGCTCCTGCCTCTGACACTGGTGTGCTGCTCTCACCTTGGGGGACTCGCTTCACCAGCACCACGGACTGACCCTGCTGCATCCAGGACCCAGAGAGGAGCAACCACAGGGAGAGTGATGGGGGTGGGAGAGATCCCTGTGGCTGATGGAGATGGAAAACCACAGGGGAGAGGATGCAGGATACTAAGCACGGATATTTTCATTGTTCCCAGGTAAACACCTTTACCTCGCCCCTAAAGGGGTTGTTGGAGCCTCTGCCTGAAGGTCTGGAGTCCTGTTCTGCGGGAATGACCAGGACAGGATGGTGGTGGATATGAACCCCCCTGTGAGTGCCTCCCAGCCCCCCCAAAACCCTGCAAAGTGGGGACACCCAGCACCCACAGCACTCACTGGGCAAGGTGGGTGGTACCCAGCACCCACCACACTGCAAGGAGCGCATCCAGCACCCACGATGCTGTGCCAGGAGGGTACATCCAGCACCCATGGTGTGGGTGGCACAGCACCCACCACAGTGTGCACAGGAGGTGGCACTCGGGACCTGCAACACCCTGAAAGGGAGTCACATCCAGCACCCACAGTGCTGTGCAAGGGGGGCACATCCAGCACCCGAATCCTGTGCAAGGGAGTCAATTCCAGCACCCACAATCGTGCAAGGGGGGCTCATAGAGCACCCACAACCCCGTGAAAGGTGGGCACATCCAGCACCCGCAGTCCTGTGGAAGGGGGGGCACACAGACCATCCGTGGCATTTGTGCAAGGTGGGTATATCCAGCACCTGAATCCTGTGCAGGGGGGCACATCCAGCACCCACGATCCTGTGCAAGGTGGGCACGTAGAGCCCCTGCAATGCCGTGCTGTGTGGTGGCAGCTCCCCCACCCCTGTTCAGCCCCCCCCCAGCCCGTTTGCAGCCTGAGGTCCCGAGGTCCGTGGGGTGTCACAGCCATTCCCACTTGTTATGTGCCTGAGTCGCTCGGGAGGCGCTTCCCCGTTTCCCGACACATCTCGGATGATGTGTTTGTTTTTTAATGTGCTCTAAGTGGAACCGCCTCCCTTCCCCTCCCCTCACTCACTCCCAACCCACCCAACCGGGAGCACCAGCCACACGAACCCCGGCACAAGTCAAGCGCCGTGTCCCTGTCTAGAGAGGTAGTAAAAAATGTATTACCTAAAAATATCTTTCCAAGAGGTGATTTAAAACAGCAAAGTCTCTTGGCAAGAGGAAATGGAGATGAGGAATATCTCAGGGCTGAAGGAGCCCCTGGGACCACACAGACCTGCGAGAAAGCTCAGATCTCTGATGTACAAATTGCACCTCGGCAGGAGAGATGCTGGGGGGGTGGGGTTGTTCAACATTCTTCAGCGAGCACAGAGCTGCGTGGGGCTCTGGTGCTCTGCCAGGGGGATGCTCCACCATCCCAAAATGCCCATGGATGTCTCCTAGATGGGGATCTGCCCCAGCTCAGGCAGGTCCATGGCTGGAGTCAGCCCCCAGACCTCGTCTGGCTCATCCTGCTGAGCCATGGGATGCCCCCGGCCACCCCCACAGCCTCTGTGCCATGGGTAAGTGAGGACTGGGGCATGGGCAGGCTGGGCCAAAAGATCCAATGATCCCTTTTCCCATCCTCAGAGAACGTGAGTCACCAGCACCAGCTCCTGGAGCGATTAAGCTGAGTGAGTAATCTTCAGTTAGAGAGCTGGGAGGGGGAGACAATAATGACAGACACCTCCCAATGTGGGCTTGGTGCAGGAAAACTTTTGAATAAACCCAGTCCCATATATTAATTATTATGTTAATTATTGCTGTGGGGACTTGGAGTTTCCCTGCAGACCCCTGACCGACCACAGCTTTGCTTCAGCTCCCTCCTCCCTGAGCCTTTGCTGGGCCTGAACCTCTTGCCAACGAGCACAAATCTGGACAAACTGAAGGAATGCTGAAGAAGATGGAAGGAAAGCAGGGTTTGCCACCAGGCAAAGCTCAAACACGGATTTTCCAACACCTTGGCACAAGTACATGACTGATTTGCACAGCCAAGGGAAGGATCAGGTCTTAGAGTGTGCTGGTCCAGGCATTCCAGAGAAATCATGAACCATACAAGCCATGGGTGTAAAATCAGTGGTGACCCCTGGGACCATCTGTGTTTGCATTTTCCATCCAGAGCTCTTGTTGTTTTTTTTCTGTGCAACCATCACAGACTATGAACTGAAAAAATGGGAGTGTTTTGGTGTGAAAAGAGGAGACAAAAAAGCCCTGAACAAGGTGGAAGTGTTGAAGATTGAAAGCCTTGAGCTAAATCTCCTGAAAACTGGTGTTGCTGAGAGGTTTCCCACCCCAAGAGTCCTGGTGAGGACTGGGAGCTGTGGGCACAGACCAAGCCTCTGCTCAGGGCTCGTTTTTGGGGCGTTTAGGTCTCTGCAGGGCTCAGAACTGACCGTTTTCCCTGTGCTGGAAGGAAGGCGAGAACTCTTTGGCAGTGATCCTGGCGATCCGCGCTTCCTCCTGAGCTTTCTGCGCCGCTGTCACAGCCGCCTCTGCCTTGGCCCTGGAGTGAGAGGTCCTGCAAGGCAACAGGAGACACAAGGACCATGTTAGGCAGCTCCTCCTTGCATGGACAACCCCAAATTGCCCCCACAGAACCCCTTTGCTCTGAAACCCTTTGATTGCGGCAGAGGAGCTGTCACGGGGACCTTGGGGCTCACTGAGGAATGAGGGATGTTACAGCAACAAGATGTTCATGAGCTGCTTCCCAGCCTGGAAATCAATTTGGAAACAGGAGCAGGATGCTTTGTTCCCCCAGGGATGCATCACCCCAGAGCAGGCTGGTCCCCTCCATCCCACATCCCTCCGTAGGGGATCCCAGCCTGGCAGCCTCTCCGTGCATCTCCCACAAGCCTCTGGAGCTGAAGGCCTGAATTTAAAGCTGGTTTGTTTTTTTTTTAACCAAAACCACTTCCTTTGGGATGCAAAGAGGAAGATTTCCGTCCCTACCCCCACGTTTTGCGTAAAACGCTGGCACTGGTACCACCTCCACCACCCCTTAACACATCTTTCTCAGGGCATTCTTTTTGCTCTGGATGAACAACTGTCCCCTGCACTCACCAGTGATTCCCCAAATGCTCGTGTTTGATGGCATTTCATCCCATCACTCCGGATTTACACCCTCACACAGCCTCTCTGCGAGCATCTTCCGGAGGCTGGTTTGTCCCTTCCCCTTATCCGAGCTATCCAGGCACTTTTAAAAATTCCTGTTCCCACCCCGGTGCAGGCAGCACTATAAATAGCTCAGCTGATTTCTTTTCCCTCCAAAATCAGGCCCTCCATCTCCTTTAATCATTTTTTTTCTGCTGCTCTCTGAATTCCCTCTAATTTCCCGACATCTGTGCGGGGAGGAGTGCCACTCCTGACAGGCTCCTCGAAATGGAAAACAGGGCCAGGAATGTGCCTGGCATCCCATCGTGTGGAACAAACCAGGGCTATGAAACAGGGGGTGTGTGACTGTGTGCTGTCACCTCCCTGAGCCCGGAGAGACACCTGGTTCCCGCTCCCGGTGCCGTCACTTGTGTTCCAGTGCTGACACTTTCCAAGTGTCCTTGCTTTAATAAGTGCTTTATTTACCTCAATGGGCTTATTTGGAATAGCCCTGGAAGTGGATCCAACTCATTTTCCAGAGCTGTTGAAGGTGGTGGAGGGGCTGTGGTGATGCTGTTGCAGGTCCCACAGGTCCTCTGTGACCAGTGCAACCAAAAATTGGGTTGAAATGGTTTTTTACCCACCTTGAGTCCAGTGCTCTCTCTGCTCAACGCTCGTGCAGGGTTGGAGGAGTGGACAAACATGTTACAGCCCATTCCCTGGCAGGTATCCCACTTCTCTTTTAGGAGGAGCAGGGATGCTCCAAGCAGGAGGTGAAGCAAACTGCTAGGAGAGGAGGCACAAACTGCTCCTGTTTTTCATAGAACCATGGAATGGTTTGGGTGGGAAAGGACCTTAAAGATTACCCAGGTCGACCCCCTGACATGAGCAGAGACACCTTCCACTAGCCCAGGTTGCTCCAAGCCCTGTCAAACCTGGCTTTGGACACTTCCAGGGATGGGACAGCCACAGCTTCTCTGGGCAACCTGTGCCAGGGCCTCCCCACCCTCACAGGAAAGGATTTCTTCCCAGTATCCCATCTAACCCTGCCCTCTGGCAGTGGGAAGCAGTTTCCCTTGTCCTGTCACTCCAGGCCCTTGCCCAAAGTCCCTCTCCAGGTCTCTTCTAGGCCACACTTTTGGCACAACGTGGTCTGTGGGAAAGGCTGGGACATCAGACCCACTGATTAAACCCCCCCAGTACCAAGGATGGGGCCACTTGAGGCTTGAAATTCAGATACTGACACTGAGGTTGTTAAACATCTGACACCTTCCACGAGAGCCTCCCAGAGATGTGGATCCAAAGGTCCTTCATCCATCTATCCCTTTGCTGTCTCCTGGACTGAAAATTGCAGATGAGCCTGTCCCTCCCATCCTGCAGCACATTCCTAGAGCAGGCTGCAGGTCCCTGCTGGTTTGATACAAAGGATTAATAACGTCTGAGAGCGTCTGGACCGAACTCAGCAGGCAGGATTACACTCTGCCTCCTGAAACTCTTCCCTGGAGAGGCAACTGGAGGCACTTATCTGTCACTGCCTGCCAGGGAAGGAGGCTGGAAGTGCAGAACAGCAGCTTGTGCCATCTCCAAGGGTCGTGGGGACACATGGAGGTGTCTGCAGAGCAGCAGGAGCACACATGGAGCTATCACCCAATTCTGGGATTGTGGGATCGCCCAAGCTCTGCTCCTCTCTACAGGATTTATCATCCCCTCCCTTTACAGAATCCCAGAATCAGTGAGGTTGGAAAAGCCCTCCAAGACCATCAAGTCCAACCTGTGCCCGATCCCCACTTTGTCACCCAGCCCAGAGCACCGAGTGCCACGTCCAGTTGTTCCTTGGACACCTTCAGGGACTCCACCACCTCCCTGGGCAGCCCCTGAGCACCCTTTCCATGGAGAAATTCCTCCTGATGTCCAACCTAAATGGGTTAAAATCACCATCCCTGGAGGGACCAATGCATTTGTGTCCCTGGAAAACTCACTCCAGTGACCTCTGGGCCAGTTCATCCCACGATCAGCCCAGGAAGAGCAGCGAACTTTTGAAAGCTAAAACTCAAGGCTTTGGCTCAGAGAGGGTTAAAAATCAATCCCATTAATTAAGCCATCTCTGATCCCAAATACCCTGGATTCCCCCAAAGCGGATGGAAAGCGCAGCTTAATTGTTTGTAAAGCTCCCTAAGACGCTGGGGGAGGGGGGGGGGAGCCGCTGGTGGAGTGAAAAGCAGAATTATAGTGATCTATATGTTGCATAATAAAATACATCAGTATTCCCAAATAAATGCAAGTAATCCAGTTAGTGCTTGCATGACTTTGTCACATCCCAAATTTAACAG